>NC_041015.1:35693521-35993521 GCF_004193775.1 Glycine soja | reverse complement strand
ACATGGGACCAACTCATTTTATTTCAAAAGAAAGTCATATCTAGTCAAGGTCTGAGAGACCATACAAGTTTTCTAACGATTTCTAATTATGTGGGCCATTAAGTCTATCATATGTTGACAATAACCGAGAAGCCCATGAATTTTCTCGGGGGCGGAGTAGGTGTCTGCCATCGCCTTGGCCTTGGCTAACAAGCGGGGAAGTTCTTGACTCCCGTTCAAGGTAAGAGCAAACCGATCCATCCACATGGTTGCCTCTTGGTGTAAAGAGTCGATCACCCTTCCTCTAGCCTCTTTTTCCGCGTATACTTGAGCATACTCGTCCGTGATTCTATGTTCGTGGGCCATGGCTAGACCTAACTCTTCTTGGTACTTGGCGATGATAGCTAGCATGTTGGTCTCCGTCTTGCATAAACGCTGAGACAAGCTTCTTTTGGACCTTGAACAAGCAATTAACTCCTCTTTCAGAACCATGCTATGTGCTCGCGACTGGTCCCTTTCTTCCCTTCGCAACTTGAGTTCACTATTGCTACCCCATAGAGCTCCGCGAAATTTATTCCGGCCATACTCTTCCTTGCGAGCCCTCTTGGTCTCTTGTTCAAGGGCTCTTGCGGTAATCGCATTCTCTTCCCGTAACCCGGCACACTCCTTCCGAACGTGTGTAGCGGCCAACTTGAACCTCTCCTTGGCAAGTTTCGCCTTTCCTAACTCGCTTTTGAGAGCTTGGACTTCTTCGTCCTCTTCCGGTGCTTCAAAACTCTCTTCGCTGACGACTTTTAACTTGGCGAGCCAATCTAAACCTCGTATATGAACTTTCAGCCATTCGTGGTACCCACCAATGATGCCATTACGAATGCCTCTAAGTTCTTGATCTTTCCTTAACGGGGTTTCCCATGCCTTATGGATTCTTTGTATAGTCTTCGAATTTTGTGCGCCGAAATCCCTCACAAGGAAAGGAGACATGCTTTCTTCCGTCGGTGCTCCCCTCATGGGGTACCCTAGTTGTCTTATAGTGAGCGCGGGATTGTAGTTAATACAACCCCTCGTTCCTACCAGCGGAATGTTTGGGTATCCTCCACATGAGAAAAGGACTCCTTCTTTTCCTTCCTTCCATCGGGGGAACCAACTGATTGTTCTACCTCCTATCCCGGCCAAAAGCTGGTCCCAATCTATTCTCCTTTTTTCAGTACACGAGCGATGGCTCAGGAGCGGACATGGATGCCTTGTGTCTTGTTGGAACAAGTGCAAAACCAACCAAACACAGAGGGCGGGCAAGCAACAGAAGATCCGTGCGCTACTCTTTTCGCATCTTCGGTCAAATGTGTCAAATAGATCTGCCAAGACAGCTACCACCGGACTTTCCTTGCTATGGTGGTAGGCAAGGAAAGCGTCGATTGCTGCTAGGTCCACCAAACCATCCACGTTTGGAAAGAGGACGACCCCAAAAATTAGCAAAGCTAACACATCCATAAACGGGACCCAATCTCCTTGATTGGCCATACCCCTCACCTTGTCTTCTAGGTACCTCCGTGGTAGGCCCGCTATGCCGTTTCGAGTCTGTTTTATGTGGTCCAAACCTCTCGCTGAATCCTTGACCACAGTTGCAATTCTGCTCAAAGAGGGGAGACACCCGGATGAAAGATATGGTTTTCTTACCCCGAGAGGACATCCTAGAATTTCCTCAAATTCTTCAATGGTTGGTACTAATTGGAAGTCTCCGAATGTGAAGCATCTCAAAGGCTGGTCGTAGTATTGGGTGAGTGATGCAATGGCTTCTATGGATACTTCTGCTAAGGTCAACTCTAAGATCTTTCCGTAAGTCTTGCGGAAAGCTTGCATTTGGAGAGGTTCCATCAACCGCCCTAATTCCTTGATGCTGGTGGTATCTAAGCTTTTAACCTTGACTTGGTAGAACCTCTTGCCGGTTTGTTTTGTTCCCATGCTTACTAAAGTGAGACAAAAAGCTAGTGCAAATCAAAACTCCGATATCTCATGGGTGGGATGGATGAATGCATGATGGAATGCATATGACACAGATGCAATCTAGAAATGCGGGGGTTCGGGGAATTTGTAAAGACACAATGCGGGAATGTACATAGTATGACAATATTTACTGAACATAAGCAAAAGGGTATATGATACTTATGCATGGCAGTGCGAAAAATGGCACGCAGCGTGTTTGCTCGTGCCCCTATTTAAGGGACCTATAAGGGAGAGAACTAACTAGGTATTTAGTGGTAACCCCCCAAGGTAGTCATATCTCTCTTGACGGTTTCTAGAGGTATTATCCTCTTTGAAGAACATATTGCAGCAGTAGGGACTACTAGCAACAATAAGTTTTCAAAGAGAAAAGCTCTAGATGAGGGTTCACTGTAATCAAGCAAGTCGGAGACCTAGCATGATCACAGATTCGCCTCCACTCCTTATGTTCCCATGAACCCGGGTATATGGCCCCTTTTTCACTCATAGTGTGTGCAAATAGTGTTGGTGTTTGTGTGCATCAAATGAATAAATATTTACTTCATTCATACATTTTAAAACGCACTAAAAGCAACAAAGAGTTTATATACACAAGAACATAATGAATGGAAACTAACAAAGGGGTAAGTCACGGTAAAACATTGCACAAGATTAAATGGCCTAACTCCCTAAAAACTTTCCCCAGCGGAGTCGCCAACTGTCGCAACCTGCCCTTCGGCGGGAGGGCGACGCGTGACTCGCGGGATGCGTGTTCCACGAAAGGAATACGCGCGGAGTCGCCACCAACGTTTATTTGAGGAAAACGTCGGAAAAACCGAAAAAGACGCGATCTACGAACTTTTAAGTGAAAGGTTCGGGAGTTGTATTTACGCACGGGGAAGGTGTTAGCACCCCATACGTCCGTCCCAAGGGACGACAGCCTTTAATCGAATGTGCAAACATGACTTTTGATTTTTAGTTCCCTTTTATGTCTTTATATCCTTTATACCCTTTTTATATTTTTCTCTTTTTGTGGTCGACAAGGGTGTTTCCCTTTGCTCCTACGTATTCCTCAATTTGCGATGAGGAAATCAGACCTACGTAGTTATTTCTTATCAAGTGATTCTTTTTTACTTAAGAGGTGATCATTTTAAGGCGTTGGACCTTGAAAATGATCCATTTACTTAGTAAGAAATTTAAATGATAAATTTCAAAACCTATTTTTGTGGACGAGCTTGACTAGGCGAGTTGATTTTAGCCTTAGTTTCACCTTAGTTATTAGTCAATTCGATTAAGAATGAGAAATCCCAAAGAGAAAAACGTCCGATTGATTTTCCGCTTTATCTTACTAAAAGATATTTTTTTGATTATTATATTATTATTTTACCTCTTTTTTTTATTTCCAACGTGGTTACGGCACGACCGAACGGTCGGAATTTATTTTAACCGAAGTTAACGGATAATACAATTCAAACGTTCGGTGGAAATTGATTTTTATTTTTAAGTTAAACGAGAAATGACTTAAGTAAAATGGCATAAGCACGTCAACAGGGGGTATAAAAAGTAAACAAAACGAGAATAAAAATGCACGAAACACAATGTGGACCACTATGGGTACATAGAATGAATCGAAAAGCTTGGTTCGAGGTACTTACCCGTTGAAGATCAAAGAACGATGAAGAACGAATGAAGAACGTCGAAGAACGGTTGAAACCTTTGCGAAATTCCTCACGGAAAACGTTACGGAAACGTTTCGGAAGTGCCTCGACTTAGATTTTCTTCACGGAAACAATTTTTCCAAGCAAATTCGAAAGAGAGAGAAGTGCCAAAGGGGCTGAACCCTTTTCTTCTTCACTTCCTCCCCTATTTATAGCAAAATAGGGGAGGTGGTTGCCGCCCAGGTTGCTTCCTCCAGAAGCAACAACCTTCTGGAGGAATATTCTGGAGGGCCCAAGTGGGCCTGGGTGCTATTTGCACCCCCATTTTTACTAAGTACACCCCCTCTGCCTTTTTTTTTGTGATTCTTTTTTTCGTAAAGTTACGGAAACTTACGAATTTCGTAACGATACTTGTTTTCTTTCCGTAATGTTACGGAACCTTGCGGATTACATAATCATCCCTTTTTGACTTACGGAATGTTACGGAACCTCACTTAATTATGCAACGATGCTTCCATTTGATTTTCGGTGTGTCACGGAAACTTACGGATTGTGCATCGATATTTTTTTGGTTTTCCGGCATGTCCTGGAATTTCACAAATTGCCTAATGATGGGTGCCAAGCACCTCACAAGGACCAAAGAAAGGTCGCATGTCACCAAGCAAAGGTCCCCGGACGAAATTAGGGTATGACACCTTCATTCTCGGTTGCAAGGAAGATTACCCTTGGCACAAGTATATTGTTTCTCTAAGATGTGGTGCTCTCGCGAATGATTTATTTTTCTTTGCAAAAAGTATGTTATCCTGTTGGGTGGAAAAACCCGGTGGACCGTTCGGTCCCGCCAACACCCTTTTCCGGAGCCACGTGAGTGAATTGCATTGTCATTCATGTGTCCTCCGTTTTCGAGTTTAGCGCTGTGTTCCATGATTGCCTAAGAGAGGACCCTCAAGGCAATCCTCCATTCTCATCCTGTTCCGGAGCCACGTGAGTGAATTGCGTTGTCATTCATGTGTCCTCCGTTTTCAAGTTTGGAGCTGTGTTCCATGATTGCCTAAGAGAGGACCCTCAAGGCAATCCTCAATTCTCATCCTTTTCCGGAGTCACATGAATGAATTGCGTTGTCATTCATGTGTCCTCCATTTTCGAGTTTGGAGCTGTGTTCCATGATTGCCTAAGAGAGGACCCTCAAGGCAATCCTCCATTCTCATCCTTTTCCGGAGTCACATGAATGAATTGCGTTGTCATTCATGTGTCCTCCATTTTCGAGTTTGGAGCTGTGTTCCATGATTGCCTAAGAGAGGACCCTCAACGCAATCCTCCATTCTCATCC
This sequence comes from Glycine soja, assembly GCF_004193775.1. Classification (NCBI taxonomy): domain Eukaryota; kingdom Viridiplantae; phylum Streptophyta; class Magnoliopsida; order Fabales; family Fabaceae; genus Glycine; species Glycine soja. The sequence continues at coordinate 35,988,577 of NC_041015.1, read as the reverse complement.
TTTTCCGGAGCCACGTGAGTGAATTGCGTTGTCATTCATGTGTCCTCCGTTTTCGAGTTTGGAGCTGTGTTCCATGATTTCCTAAGAGAGGACCCTCAAGGCAATCCTCCATTCTCATCCTGTTCCGGAGCCACATGAATGTTATTGCTTAGGGCTGTTCATGTGTCCTCCGTTTTCGAGTTTGGAGCTGTGTTCCATGATTGCCTAAGAGAGGACCCTCAAGGCAATCCTCCTTTCTCATCCAGTTCCGGAGCCACATCAATGTTATTGCTTAGGGCTGTTCATGTGTCCTCCGTTTTCGAGTTTGGAGCTGTGTTCCATGATTGCCTAAGAGAGGACCCTCAAGGCAATCCTCCATTCTCATCCTGTTCCGGAGCCACATGAATGTTATTGCTTAGGGCTGTTCATGTGTCCTCCACTTTCGAGTTTGGAGTTGTGTTCCATGATTGCCTAAGAGAGGACCCTCAGTACAAGCAAGCATCAGTAGAAGCCTAGCCACAACCAGTTGGAAATAAAAAAAGAGGTAAAATAATAATATAAATCAAAAAATGTCTTTTAGTAAAATAAAGCGAAAAAATCAATCGGACGTTTTCTCTTTGGGATTTCTCATTCTTAATTGAATTGACTAATAACTAAAGTGAAACTAAGGCTAAAATCAACTCGCCTAGTCAAGCTCGTCCACAAAAATAGGTTTTGAAAGTTTATAATTTCAGTTTCTTACTCAGTAAAACAGATCATTTTTTAAAAAAGGTCCAACACCTTTAAATGATCACTCTTCAAGTAAAAGAATCGCTTGATTCACGCTTAAGAAAGAACTACGTAGGTCTGATTTCCTCTCCAAAGGAGGGTACGTAGTCGCAAAAGCCCCACTTTTGTCGACCTCAAAAAATAAAAAGAAATAAAAGTTAAGATAACACAATTCCACAATTCTAAAAAATAGGTTGTTGTCTTTCGAGACAAACGTAAGAGGTGCTAATACCTTCCTCAAGCGTAAATACAACTCCCGAACTTAGAATTTTTATTTTTGACCGGTTTCCTTCGGTTTTTCTGACGTTTTCCACAAATAAACGTTGGTGGCGACTCCGCGCATCTTTCCTCCTTTGGAAAGCGCACCCGTGAGCCTCGCCCTCGCTCGCCCGCGAAGGGCACGTTGCGACACATTGTCCCTGGTAAGCATTTTAACACATGTCCATTGCCCAAGGTATATGTATGAAATCAGCAAAGCCTATGTTGAAATCTTTTCTGAAATTTTGGTGTTTTATTTGGTTTATGGTTTTAATTATTAGCCTCACGGTTCATTGTGATGAAAGGCTGTATTCTGTGTGTTTTGTCTTGTTAGTTTCCTAGACTCTTTCATTGGGCAAGTTGGTAAACATAAAATGAGTTTGAAGAGTTGTTTTTGATTTTGTGTTCGTATTGCTGAATTGTAACCCATTGTTCCTCAGTACAAGCAAGCATCAGTAGAAGCCTAGCCACAACCAGTCTCTACTTCAAAAGAAAAGGTAAGCCTTGTAACCTTCAGTCTTTTCTTCCATTGGCTACCTGCCTATTTAATTTGAATTGCTAGACTGCTACAAATGTTGTTAGTTAGAGGGAATGATTATTTATGCCAATAAAGAATTGTGTACTTTGTATGCATTGAACTTGGCTAATTCTAGGGATCTGCACTCAGAAACAATAGACCCAAGCTCGGAAAAATTAGCTTTGGGGTCACTAATTGTATCCATTACCCCCTTACAATCTATATAAAAAATAACATGAGTCATATCCCAAAAAATAGCCCACTGGACCCCCATAACACCCTTTAAAGTTATATTCAGCTCCACCCATGTAGCCAGATCCATATTAAAAACATTGGGCCTGAGATGTAACTCAGACTCAGGTTCAAGGTCACACAAGGGCCAATCATTATGCTCAGCCATTCCCCGAATATGGCGATACTTATTCTCAGGAAAATCCCTAGTTGTAGATCTACCAGGGATTTTCCACAGACAATTCCTCAAAGAGGGGTCACTCTGGACATCAGGGCAAGCTAAAAGATCGTAAGCAAACTTTGTAGAGAATCTCCCATCACTCATGTCATACCCTAATTTCGTCCGGGGATTATTACTTGTTGACATGCAACCATTGGTTAGCCGCTTTGAGATACCTGGCGTCCTTTGTTGCACAATAAATGAAGTCCCGAGACGTGTCCGAAATCAAAAGGAAGCAGGCTAGCGCAATCCGTGAAATTCCGTGATGTGGCGGAAATCGAAAAGAGGTGTTTTTGCGTAATCCGTGAGTTTCCGTAACTTCTTCGAAAGCTAAAAAAGAGTAAGTGTATATTCCGTAAGGATTCGTAACCTTGCGGAAGGAAAATAAGTATCGTTACGAAATTCGTAAAGTTTCGTAACGTTACGAAAAAAGAATTACCAAAAAAATAGAAGGGGGGTGCATTTAGTAAAAAAAGGGGCACAAATAGCAATCTGGCCCACTTGAGCCTTCCAGATCCTTCCTCCAGAAGGCTGTTGCTTCTGGAGGAAGCAACCTTGCTCGCCTGGGCGAGCTGAGCTCGCCTGGGCGAGCTGGGTGGCAAGCACCTCCCCTATTTTGCTATAAATAGGGGGAGGAGTGAAGAAGAAAAGGGTTCAGCCTTCTTGGCACTTCTCCCTCTCTCGAAATTGCTGAGGAAAATTGTTTTCGTGAAGAAAATCCAAGCCAAGGCGCTTCCGTAACATTTCCGTAACGTTTCCGTGAGTAATTACGCGAAGATTCTCGACCGTTCTTCAAGATTCATCGTTCGTTCTTCGTTTTCTTCAGTCTTCAACGGGTAAGTACCTCAAACCGAGCTTTTCAATTCATTCTATGTACCCGTGGTGGTCCACATTTTGTTTCATGTATTTTTATTCTCATTTTCATTTGCTTTTTATACCCCCTTTTGACGTGCTTAAGCCATTTATTTAAATCATTTCTCGCCTAATCTAAAAATAAAATAAATTTCCACCGATCGTTTGAATTGTATCATCCGTTAATTTCGGTTAAAATGAATTCCGACCGTTCGGTTGTGCCGTAAACACGTTGGAAATCAAAAAAAGAGGTAAAATAATAATATAATAATCAAAAAATGTCTTTTAGTAAAATAAAGCAAAAAATCAATCGGACGCTTTCTCTTTGGGATTTCTCATTCTTAATTGAATTGACTAATAACTAAAGTGAAACTAAGGCTAAAATCAATTCGCCTAGTCAAGCTCGTCCACAAAAATAGGGTTTTGAAAGTTTATCATTTCAGTTTCTTACCAAGTAAAAAGGATCTTTCTTAAAAGTCCAACGCCTTAAAAATGATCGCAATTCAAGTAAAAAGAATCGCTTAATTCACTCTTAAGAAAGAACTACATAGGTCTGATTTCCTCTTTGATGGAGGGTACGTAGGAGCAAAAGCTCCGCTTTTGTCGACCTCAAAAAATAAAAAGAAATAAAAGTTAAGATAACACAATTCCACAATTCTAAAAAAATAGGTTGTTGTCCTTTGGGACAAACGTGAGAGGTGCTAATACCTTCCTCAAACGTAAATACAACTCCCGAACTTAGAATTTTCATTTTGACCGGTTTCCTTCAGTTTTCCCGACGTTTTTCACAAATAAACGTTGGTGGCGACTCCGCGCATCTTTCCTCCTTTGGAAAGCGCACCCGTGAGCCTCGCCCTCGCTCGCCCGTGAAAGGGCACGTTGCGACAGTTGGCGACTCCACTGGGGACACTTTTGTGAGTTAGGCCTATTCTAAGGAATTGTGGAATTGTGAAACCTTGTGTGTGCATTTATTGAACTGTGTAAAGTGTAAATAACTGCTGTCCTTTTTCACATTTTTACACTAAGAACCCACGGGTTTGAGTAAAAAAGGGGGCCATATACCCGGGTTCATGGGAATTTAAGGAGTGGAGGTGAATCTATGATCATGCTAGGTCTCCGACATGCTTGATAATAGTGAAACCTCGTCTAGAGCTTTCTCTCTTTATAATATGTTGTCGCTGGTATTCCATACCGCCACAATATTATTATCTTGAGTGATGATACCTCTAGAAAACAGCCGTGTGAGTTATGAATCTTTGGGAGTAGTTATTAGAGACCCCTAGATACTATCCTGTAGGTCCCTAAAATAGGGGCACAGAGCAAACACACTGCGTGCCATTTTAAACACTGCCATGCATGTAGTCCTAAATGTCATATACGCCTTTGCTTGTAATTATTTATGAATATTGTCGTACTCTGTGCATCCCCCTGTTGCGCTTTTGCGCATCTGCATCATGCCGTCACACATGCGTTGTATGTGGGTCTCATCTTTTGTTGTGGGAAGTCGAAAGATCCATATCGTCTTCTTAATTACACACATGGGGCACTGTGCCCCCAAATGCGCAGTAAGGAGAGATAATTTTTCGGGCTCTCGTGTCCGTAATTGCATTCATATCATGCACCGCATAAACATCTCTTGAGCATCATAATGAACATATCGTTCCTGCATTTGTCCGTTATCACATTCCCATTTTGCATGAGTCATTGCATCATCATGCATATGCGTTCAACATACTTTTTGTTCTCCATGTTTGTTCATACATGATCCTTGTATTTTCCTCTACAAAACAAAAACAAAAAAAAGGGAAGCATGAAAATTCATGATGCATTCTTAGTTGCATATATTCGGTACCATGACCCAACCATGTTGGGATCATAAACCCATTTCACTTAAAAACAAAATGATTGAACATGGTACCTAATGCATGGTTAACTAAGAAAGGGGTGTTTCTTTGGGCATCTCAATCTCATAATTACATTTTCCATGCATATCATGCGGATTCCCAAATCTTTCATCCCTATGAAATGTTGTTGAAGTATTGGCGATCAAAATTGCCATTCCCTGGGTTATGGGGTTGAACCAAGCTCGTGCTTTTACGAAAAAGTTCATCAAGTCAAGTTGTAGCATGGAAGTAACCATCTTGCAAAAAATTGGGGCAAAAGATGGATCGTGTTACATCATTGCTTCGTCTACTGCCAAACACATTTAGGGCTGTCGATGTCCCTGTTACTTCCAGTTTCACCTTGACGGAGATGTCATGGATCACGTTGAAAATCTAAATTGATTCAACCCCATATCCAGTGTAAAAATTTGCAATACTTCAACTGTGCATCATTCGCATACATCCATGTTGTTCATTGGTTGCATTGCTCATTGCATTCTTTCCTTGAAAAAAAAAAGAACTTAATCATTGTTATAAAAAAAAGGAAAAAAAAAACATGTTTTACGGTACCCTTGCCGAACCCGTGCTAGAGCTAGAGTAATGGGTAAAGAGGAGGAGGTACAAGAGTAGATGGAGGCCGACATGGAGGCCATGAAAGAGCAAATGGCCGCAATGATGGAGGCCACGATGAGCGTGAAGAAGATGATGGAAGCCAATGCGGTTGCAATTGCCGCTACCAGTGTTCTTGCTAAGGTGAACCTGATGTCCCCATCCGGCATCAACCAAATGAATCATCCAACCTCAGATATGGTAGGCAAAGATTTGGGAAGTACGGGCGGCCCCCATGATGTGCAAATTCAAAACGAGCACGCCTTCCCGCCATAAGGCTTGCCTCTCAACTATACGCCACCCAATGTGGCGTACACTCCCAATAATAATGTCAATAACTCCACTCCTATACTCATTGAGAGCCAACAACCCCAAACTGATCATGCACATGTCTCTTAAACCGTGGGGGAGACACATGAAATTCCCCATCACAATCTAGCCAACTTCGAGCCTTGGCTCGGATATGCCACTGAAAGGCAAGCAGTTGGTGGTATACCCCTTGAAAACACTTCGGAAGGCCCTCAGTATCACCCACAACTACACCTCTTGCATTCCACAACAAGTAAAAACCCTCATGCTATGGCAGAAATGGGAAAGTTGGATCATTTAGAGGAAAGGCTCAGGGCCATTGAAGGAGGTGAAGATTATGCCTTTGCTAACCTAAAAGAGTTGTTCCTAGAACCCAATATCATCACCCCTCCCAAGTTCAAGGTGCTGGACTTTGACAAGTACAAGGGGACTACTTGCCCCAAGAACCATCTAAAGATGTATTATCGGAAGATGGGGGCATGGGCAAAAGATGAGGAACTGCCAATACATTCCTTCCAAGAAAATCTTACTGGGGTAGCTGTTACCTGGTACACAAACATGGAACCTTCTCGAGTCCACTCTTGGAAGGACCTAATGGTTGCCTTCATTAGGCAGTATCAGTACAATTTTGATATGGTTCCGGATAGGATGCAACAGCAGAACATGTGCAAAAAGGGGCACAGATCTTTCAAAGAATACGCCCAAAGGTGGAGAGACCTGGCAGCTCAAGTGGCACCTCAATGACGGAGAAAAAATGATAATGATAGTAGACACATTACTAGTATTCTACTATGAAAAGATGGTGGACTACACACCTTCAAGCTTTGATGATATGGTCTTCATCGACGAAAGGATCAAAGTGAGTCTAAAAAGAGGCAAATCTGATCATCATACTTTGATAAATGCCAAAAAAAACTAGGGCAAATGAAGAGGGTGAGAATGAGGGACAAGCCCATGCTGTGACTGCCATTCCTATATAGCCAAGTTTCCCACCAACCCAACAATGTCATTACCCAGCCAATAACAAACCTTCTCCTTACCCACCGCCCAGTTATCCACAAAGGCCATCCCTAAAATCAACCACAAAGCCTACCTACTGCACTTCCAATGACAAACACCACCTTTAGCGTAAACCAAAACACCAACCAAGAAATGAATTTTGCAGCGAGAAAGCCTTAGAATTCACCCCAATTCCAGTGTCCTATGCTGACTTGCTCCCATATCTACTTGATAATTCAATGGTAGCCATAACCCCAACCAAGGTTCATCAACCTCCATTTCTCCGAGAATACGACTCGAACGCAACGTGTGCTTGTCATGGAGAATCCCCGGGGCATTCCATTGAGCATTGTAGGGGCCTGAAGCGTAAGGTGCAAGGTCTAATTGATGCGGGCTGGCTGAAATTTGAGGAGAATCACGTGTAAATCCTGACATTGACAAAAGATGCCACACATGGGGCAATTTTGAAAGCTGTTGTAGATGTCTCTAATGACTCATCAGGATTTTCAAGTTTGTACCATTATTTTAAACCACAGTTACAATGTTAAATGAAATGGATAAAGTTGATATCTTTGTCCCTCATCCTCTCACAAACGCATCTTTGCTTATTCAACTTTCACCGGAATGTGGGTGCAAGCCATTGGTCTGTTTGCTCAAGCAACATGTGCTCCTGAGTTTGGACTTCCAAGACCGTTCAATCAGAGATTACTCGTCTTGCACGTTGGTGGGGGTGCCGTAAAACAACGAGTAAAGTTCAAAACCAATAAGTTTCAAAATAAATAAAAAAATAAAAAAGAGTTCAAAAAGAAAAAAAAAAGAGAAGCATTTGATTGACTGTGTTTTCAAGACGTCCATGTGACCTCATTTTATCATTCCGGAAAGTTTGTCTTTTTAGAGAGAAGTGAGTTATCAAGAATAGGATGTTGGATAAATGGCCTCAGTTACCTTAAGAAAAAGGGGGGTTGAATTAAGATATGAAGATTATTCCCCAATTAAACTTTCACTCTCTTTTTGGATTAACGATGCACACAGGGACAACCCTTCCCTTGTGTTCAGGAATCCTCTACAACAAGAGACCCACAGTCTCTTAATCCCTTTTCAGAAATAAGAAGAAGAGAAGAAGAAATCTCTCTTAAAAGAGGTAGATTGTAAAATGAAGATCAATCAAAATTCCTTATTGAATATGCAAGTGGTTGACCAAGGAATCTTTTTGAGAGGATAAAGACATTTCAGTTTAGAAGAACTCTTAATCTTTTGAGAGGATAAAACTTTTTGGGCAATGAAAACTCTCTTTAAATTCGTGTTTCCAAGTCACATATAAATAGACCTTTGATGGCCATTCATAAAACATTTGATAGATGTGACTCTTGGAAATTATTTTCTGAAAATCCCCTCTGGTAATCGATTACAAGACTTGTGTAATCGATTACAGGCTTTAAAATTTGAATTAAAATGTTCAATAAACTGCTGGTAATCAATTACCATCCATGTGTAATCAATTACACGTTATAAATTTTGAATTCAAATTTCTAGTGACTATTATAAACATCTTCAGCTGCTCGTAATCGATTACCAGAGAGAAAATCTCAATTTGAAATGATAGAACTCTTTGGTCAAACCTTTTGTTTTTTCAATTTGGAAACTTCTTCCAAAAGATTCTAGAGATCAACTTGATCATATATCTTGATTTTCTTGGATTCTTGTCTTGAATAAAACTTAGAAGCACTTGATCCTTTAGCATCATCAAGACATCAAAACATCTTGCTTCTACATAGGAGTCATTTGACTTAATCCATCAACTGAAAGATCCTTCAACTATTTCTCGTCCTTGGAAAATTCTTTTTGCAAGAATCAAGGGGGAGGGGGAGACAAACCCTGGAATTTCAATAGATTGATTAAACGTCAAACGGCTCCATTGCCGTCACTCCAAAATGGTCAAGTGACTAAATCAAACAGAACATACACTCTAAGGGAGTTCCCTGAGAGATTTGCAAAAGATAGGATAAGGTTGCATGAATTATCACCTTTTTCAAAAGGACAGTCAATCTGTGTTTTCCAAAAAGATTAAATCAAAATCAAAATCACAAAATAGGGAAAGAATGTCATGAACATTGTACAACTTTCCATTGCATTGCATTGTTTCATATGAGGTCAGCATTACCAAATTTCACAACAAAGGTTGCATGTGTCTGCATCCCTAAAAATCATGTTAACTGCATAGATTTCCTACATCTCGTGTCCAATCTTTTTGGATGACCTGCCCTCTCGATGAGTCAATCTCTTGCTTTCTCATAAAGGTGGACCCTTGGGTACTAGTACCTATCACCTTTAGAGGACTATATGTCCTTGCCTTTAGAGGGCTACGCGTCCTCGTTTTCAGTGTGCTCCATATCCACACCTTAAGAGAATATAAGGTCCTTTTCCCCTTAGATGCTTCACCGAGACTTGCGCTCTCGGTTAAGGGGCCAATAGTTTCCTTTTATCAGTTCCTGGGCCACCCCCTGATATTAGAGGGCGACCAACTGTGCAAGCACATCCAGAGAGGGAGGCTATCACACATCTACTATGCATACCGGGTCAAGATTTCATCCGTGCCGCTGCAAAAAGACGAGTGTGGATCATGCGCACCAACATGACCACTTTTACATGGATATGGATGACGTTGCTATTTAGTAACATTCTGCCCGGCGACCATAATGCCAATCTCCCCCTGCAGATGTATCGGTTGGTCTGTGCCGTCATGACATAGGTAAGTATGCACATGGTTCAATTGATTTCTGATGTCATCTGTTGTTTACAGGGATCGCGCCCATAAGACGCCCGGTGGACCCGAAGAAGTCCAACAGAGGCCTGGGGTTTCCAGCTCTGGTTGCGGGCCTCTGTCAGTCCAACAGGGTGCCCGTTCCCCCAGTGAGGTCATGACATCGTGACATAGGTAAGTATACAGATGGTTCAACTGATTTCTGATACCATCTATTGTTTGCAGGAATCGCACCCCAAAATATCCAAAGCTCGTACCAGCCCAATTCCCTAAATTTTTTAATTCGAGCCGGGAATTCCCTCCCAACTCAAGTAAAAGGACCACCCGCAGCAGAAAGAGCGCCGGCCCAACGCACAGCGCCAACCGCTCCCCGGCCAGTTAATAATACAGCCCCGGGCGCGAGCTATAAATATGCACAGCACCCGCCCCCGAAAGATAACTTCTCTCCTATTCCCATGGCATACTCCGAGTTATGGCCTTCATTATTGGAGAATCACTTGGTGGTGGCCATACCCGGGAAGGTCTTCCAGCCACCCTACCCCAAGTGGTACGACCCGGGTGCCAAGTGTGTGTACCATAGTGGAGCTCCCGGAGGAAAGCCCAAATGTTAAAACCAACCCGCTAGCTAGTCATGGAGGGGCTAGCGTGAACGCCATCGAAGAGGACGGGCCATCATGGACAAAGAGGTTAGGAGAGGTGGCTACTTCTAGATGCTTCATCTATCAATCACTGCAAGCGGCGTGCATGGTCTCCCGAGGTGGAGATGAAAGGGATGAATGTTTGTTTCACCTCGGGGAGTCGCATGACATGGAAACCTGTCCCGTGGTGGAAGAATTGCTTCAGCGGCTCATGGATTGCGGGCAGCTTGAAGTGTCCATAGGAGGGAGGGAAGAACCACAAATTTGCATGCAGTCGGAAGAGAAGAAGGTTCCTCTAACCCCCAAGGCCCTAGTGATATGTTTTACTAGGAAGAGGACCGGCTCCACACCCATATACCCCCGAACGGCACCCAAGCCAACACCATTTGCATATCAAAGTAATAAGGCTGTTCCGTGGAAGTATACCTCTCCCGCGTCCAGCGAAAGAATTACAACCGAAGTTGACTCCCTATCAGCTAAGGTAACCAACATCATCGGCCTCAGTGGCGTAACCCGCAGTGGTCGGGTGTTCGCTTCCCCTCACCCGGCGGAATTGCCCTCTAAAGGGAAAGCGCCCATGGTCCAAGAGCCCACAGATATAGCCACCCCTCGAAAGAAGCAGATCCTCCAGTGGTAAGAGGGGCCGAAAAGAAAGAGGGACTTCAAGGAAAAACAGTGACTTTGGAAGAGGCCCATGAGTTCCTCCGCCTCATCCAACAAAGCGAGTTTAAGGTAGTCGAGCAACTGAATAAAACTCCAGCAAGGATCTCTTTGCTTGAACTACTCATAAACTCCGAGCCTCATCGTGCGCTGTTGATGAAGGTCCTTAACGATGCCCATGTAGCGCATGATATCTCAGTGGAGGGTTTCGAAGGCATCGTTAATCATATAACCACCAACAACTATATCGTGTTTGCGGAAGAAGAGATTCCCGTTGAGGGGAGAGGACACAACAAGGCTCTACATGTGTCGGTGAGATGTATGGACCACGTTGTCGCAAAGGTACTTATCGACAATGGATCGAGCTTAAATGTAATGCCGAAGACCACTTTGGAAAAGCTTCCTTTTAGTGCGTCACGTTTAAAACCGAGCTCGATGGTGGTGCAAGCCTTTGATGGTACTCAGCGGGAAGTGATGGAGGAAATCGACATTCCCATTCAGATAGGCCCCCACACTTGCAACGTGGTGTTTCAAGTAATGGATATAAATCCCGCCTATAGCTGCCTCTTGGGAAGACCGTGGATTCATGCCCTGGGAGTGGTCCCTTCAACGCTTCACCAGAAATTGAAGTTCACAGTGGGTGGACTTTTAGTGATAGTGTCAGGTGAAGAGGATATGTTAGTGAGCTGCCCCTCCTCCGCACCGTACGTAGAAGCGGCGGAAGAATCATTGGAAACGACTTTCCAATCCTTTGAGGTGGTGAGCTGCGCCTCTGTGGAACCAAGTCCGTCGCTACCTTCTCTCTCCAAAGCGGCTATAATGGTGGCGCGTGTTATGCTCAAGAACGGATTTGAGCCCGGAATGGGTCTAGGCAAGGACTGCCTCGGGAATGCCGACGTGGTCGATATCAAGGGAAATCCATACAAGTATGGATTAGGGTATGAACCCGGGATGCCGGGGAGGAGGAACATGCCGTCAAGATTTCGGGCGGATAGGGTATGGCCCGGCCGTATTAGCCAGTGTTTCACCAGCGCTGGAATGGTGTCCGAGGAGGAGGTGGCAGCAATAGAAGAGGAGTTCCCTCAAGACCCACCAAGTTTTGTGCAACCATGCCACCCCGATTCCCAAGTGGGGAACTGGCGCGTGATAAGCCAGTCAGAAGTCTATACCGCTGATTCAATGTAATTAGAGCCTATAGATTTCCTTTCTCTTTTGTTTTGTGAAACCTACCTTATTAAATAAACAAAGAGATCTTGTTTCATCTGTTCTTGCGGTCCCACCTTTTCTCATATCATTTTGCATGTTTTTGTTTCTTTTGTCTTGTTTGGTATAGATATGAGGGTCGATTCTTTGAGGATCCTAACAACGAGGGTTTGACAATCGATTTCGATCGAGATATAAGCCAAACGATAAACGAGGAAGAGGAAGAGGACGTCCTGTCACCAGAGTTGGAGAGGTTGGTCGCTCAGGAAGAACGTGAAATGAAGCCTCACCAAGAAGAAACCGAATTGGTAAACTTGGGGACCACGGAGGAAAAGAAAGAAGTAAAGGTAGGAACCGGTACGACCTCGCCTATCCGTCAAGGCTTGATAACCCTTCTTCAAGAGTATCAAGATGTCTTTGCGTGGTCATATCAAGACATGCTCGGTCTGGATTCCGACATTGTGCAGCATAAGTTGCCTTTGAATCCTGGGTCTTCCCCGGTTAAGCAAAAGTTACGAAGAATGAAACTCGAGATGTCCTTAAAAATTAAAGAAGAAGTAAGGAAGCAGTTTGATGCAGGTTTCTTAGCTGTGGCGCGGTACCCGGAGTGGGTGGCCAACATTGTCCCAGTCCCGAAAAAGGACGGCAAGGTTCGAATATGTGTAGACTACCGGGACTTGAACCGAGCCAGTCCTAAAGACAATTTTCCCCTGCCACACATTGATATATTGGTAGACAATACAGCCAAATTTGCCCTTTTCTCTTTTATGGATGGTTTCTCGGGGTATAATCAAATAAAGATGGCACCCGAGGATGTAGAGAAGACCACTTTCGTCACCCTATGGGGGACATTCTGCTATAAAGTGATGGCCTTTGGGTTGAAAAACGTTGGGGCAACCTATCAGCGTGCCATGGTGGCATTGTTCCATGATATGATGCATAAGGAAATAGAGGTCTACGTAGATGACATGATTGCCAAGTCTCGGACTGAGGACAAACACCTTGTCAATCTGCGTAAGCTATTTGGAAGGTTGCGGAAATACCAATTAAAACTAAACCCAACCAAATGCACCTTTGGGGTGAAGTCGGGGAAGCTGCTAGGATTTATCGTAAGTCAGAAAGGGATAGAGATAGATCCCGAGAAAGTAAAGGCCATCCTTGAAATGCCAGAACCACGCACGGAGAAGCAGGTTCGGGGGTTTTTAGGCAGGTTGAATTATATCGCGAGATTTATCTCGCAACTCACCCGTACCTGTGAGCCCATTTTTAAGCTGTTACGTAAGAACCAAGCAGTCCTTTGGAACAGTGACTGCCAAGAGGCCTTCGAGAAGATCAAACAGAGTCTCGCGAATCCCCCGGTGCTCATGCCACCTGTAACAGGAAGACCTCTTTTCCTGTACATGACCGTGTTGGACAAGTCTATGGGGTGCGTGTTGGGTCAGCATGATGATTCTGGGAAAAAGGAGCAAGCCATCTACTATCTGAGCAAGAAGTTTACCGCATGTGAGATGAATTACTCAATGCTGGAAAGGACGTGTTGTGCTCTGGTATGGGCATCACATCAGCTTAGGCAGTACATGCTCAGCCATACCACGTGGCTTATTTCCAAAATGGATCCCGTGAAATACATCTTTGAAAATCCGGCCCTCACGGGACGAATCGCTAGGTGGCAGGTACTATTATCTGAATTCGATATCGTTTACGTCACCCAAAAAGCGGTAAAGGGAAGTGCCTTAGCAGATTATTTGGCCCAGCAACCCCTCCAGGATTATCGGCCGATGCACCCCGAGTTCCCAAATGAAGATATCATGGCCCTATTTGAAGAGAAGCGGACGCACAAGGATATAGACAAATGGATTGTTTGCTTCGATGGGGCATCTAATGCTTTGGGCCACGGAGTAGGGGCAGTCCTTGTATCCCCGGATGATCAGTGTATTCCTTTCACGGCTAGACTAGGTTTTGATTGTACCAACAATATGGCCGAGTACGAAGCATGCGCCCTCGGGGTTCAGGCGGCCATTGATTTTGATGTAAAACTACTCAAGGTGTATGGAGACTCAGCTTTGGTGATACGCCAGTTGAAAGGAGAATGGGAAACTAGGGATCCGAAGTTGATACCCTATCAAACTCACATCTTGAGGTTAGCCAAGTACTTTGACAACATTTCCTTCCACCACATACCTCGGGAAGAGAATCAAATGGCTGATGCATTAGCCACCCTGGCATCCATGTTTCAACTTGCCCCACATGGGGATCTGCCGTACATCGAATTCAAATCTCAAGGCAGGCCGGCATATTGTTATGCAATAGAGGAAGAGTGGGATGGGAAACCGTGGTATTTCGACATCAAGCAGTATGTCGAGAACAAGGAATACCCACCAAGGATTTCTGACAATGACAAAAGGACGTTGAGGAGATTGGCTACTGTTTCTTTGTAAGTGGTACCATCCTGTCCAAACGAAACCACGACATGACTCTCCTACGATGCGTAGATGCCAAAGAGGCGAACTTCATGATTGAGGAGATCCACGAGGGTTCCTTTGGGACACATGCCAATGGGCATGCTATGGCCAGAAAAATTCTTAGGGCCGGTTATTACTGGCTCACCATGGAGAGTGATTGTTGTGCCCATGTAAGGAAGTGTCATAAGTGTCAGGCATACGCGGACAATGTCAATGTTCCGCCACATCCTCTGAATGTTATGTCCGCCCCTTGGCCTTTTTTCATGTGGGGAATAGATGTCATTGGGGCCATCGAACCCAAAGCATCGAATGGTCACCGCTTCATTCTTGTGGCGATAGATTACTTCACCAAATGGGTCGAAGCAGCTTCTTATACTAATGTCACAAGGAATGTGGTAGTTAGATTCATAAAGAAGGAGTTGATTTGTCGATACGGACTCCCCAGGAAGATCATTACTGACAATGGCACCAATCTGAACAATAAGATGATGCAGGAGATGTGCGAAGACTTCAAGATCCAGCATCATAACTCTACCCCTTATCGGCCAAAGATGAATGGGGCTGTAGAGGCTGCGAATAAGAATATTAAGAAGATTGTTCAAAAGATGACAGTGTCATACAAAGATTGGCATGAGATGTTGCCTTTCGCCCTACATGGATACAGAACCTCGGTGCGAACTTCTACTGGGGCAACGCCGTATTCCTTGGTTTATGGGATGGAGGTAGTACTCCCATTTGAGGTAGAGGTTCCTTCTCAGAGGATAATTGCGGAGTCAGGCCTAGAAGAGTCAGAATGGGCTCAAGCACACTACGACCAACTTAACCTTATTGAAGGTAAGCGTTTGGCCACCATGAGCCATGGGCGTTTGTATCAACGAAGGATAAAGAACGCATTCGACATGAAGGTACGCCCGCGCAAGTTCAACGAGGGGGACCTCGTGCTGAAGAAGATGTCCCATGCTGTTAAAGATAATCGAGGCAAGTGGGCCCTGAATTATGAAGGACCTTTCGTGGTGAAAAGAGCTTTTTCTGGGGGTGCTCTGATACTCACCCACATGGATGGCGAGGAGTTGCCCTCGCCCGTGAACTCCGATGTAGTTAAACGATATTACGCTTGAAGTCTGGGGCGATCGAGAGGACCGTTGCATGTTCTTTTAATTCTGAGTTTTTGTTCTTCTTGGTTTCCTCCAGGGTTTCCCTTCCTCTGTATTTGTCTCGTTCCTTTAAAAGAAGAAAAGATAGGCGAGGTTTTAGTCCTCCCTTTGGTTTCAAACTTTGTGTTTTAGATTTTTTATAGCTTGAGCCCTCTTCGCTCGGTGTATGGGGTGCCCCAAACGCTTATTTAAAATTGAATCTAACCAGCCTTCACTAAAATAAAATCATCGCATTAGAAACATTCATACATGCACATGCACATGCATATCTTGTGTTAGCAAGGAGCAGAATCGTCTCAGGCCACGGTCAGAAGTCAAGACAAGTCAATGGCATAAATCAACCAAGGTAAGACGATGACCGGTCACGATTGGTCGCATATCATTTGGCTCTTACTTGCAGGTACTTAGGGATGGAAGCGAATGGAGGATAGGATCACGACCGACCAAGCGCCACCCCTTCCCGACGCTAAACAAGCAGAGAACGTCGCTGCAAGGCAGCCCAGTATCCTTTGCGTTCGCAGTTTCTTTTACTATTGTTTGTTTTAAATAAATAATCGACACCTAATTCTAATTTAAGTGGGTTCAAGTGGGCAAACGCTAACCCATAAGGAAGGAGGGGACATGGTTAATGTTCCCCTAAAAAAAAATGTGGCAAGTTAGCTCGCCTGGGCAAGCTGAGCTCGCTTAGGCGAGCAACCCCTGCATTCAAAATATAAAAACAAGGGAGGGGAACATTTTTGCATCCAAAAACTCCCCCCCCCCCCCTCATTCAAAAGAGAGGACTTACGAAGGCTTACGGTTCTTGCTCCCTCAAGCCACTTTTGGTTGCCTTTTGCTTTCATTTTTGGTGTTATTGTTCACTCCAACAAGTAAGTATTCAATCCTTGATGCTTTCAGCTTCCCATTGGTATATTTTCTTCATCTTTTGGTGCTCCAAATTGTGGGAATATGCTTGTATTTGTGGGGCAGTTTTGGTTTGTTTTTATGCTTGTTTTCTTGAATTGAGGATTTGAATGAGAAGGCCTTAGGCCTATGCTGTATTCCGAAGCAATGGGGCGTGCCACATTGTCCCCATCCTCTTGCAATTTATGTCCAAGCATGCGCTCACCAAGTGCTCGGTGAAATGCCCCAATGATGTATGAATATGATTTTGTAAAATTGGGAGAGTGGGACTGTTTCTTATATGTAGGTACGACATAGGAGATTCAAAATAGGTACCCAAATGCAATTCCGAGCTTAGGAACCCAAACTTGTAGCTTCAATGCAAGGAAACATGCTTATGGCTAGGAATCCAAAATTTGGTTTTAGAATTAGAAAAACATGAAAATTAGGACTTGCTTGTGAGAGTTTTTGCTCGAGTTTGGGCTGCCCCATGTTTGATACTTTACATAGAGGTAACGTGGAAAAAGCCTTGCAATAGTATGTATACATAGGTAAATATAAGGAGCATGAAATTCCTAGCAAAGTGTGAATGATTGTCTTCCTAAATAAATGTATGATAGCACGAAATTCCCTTTTGAATGCAAGTGTGTGCATAATGTAAATAGCTTACCAATATGAATAAATGTGAATGAAACAATAAAATTTTTTTTATGATATATATTTCAAACATATGTAGGTAGTTTGTAAATAGCAAATGTTTAGGATATAAATTAGGTGTAAAGTTTGACGCAACACTTTGAGCATGAAAGTGTGTTTTCTTTTTCAGAATGTATATAGGTGTATGGCAGTTAGAATATGTTGGATGTTCTTGCATGTTGACATGAGTAATAGGATATTTTCTACACATACACGTGTGCATAAATGGATTACATGAGTTTGGTCTAAATCAGAGGGATTAGCACGACCTTTTTGCGTTAAGATAAGCGTTATCTTGTAAAACTAACTTCTAAATGTTTGTTCTCAACGGGAAATGGCCCCGAGGAAACTTGCCTCAAAGAGATCCAGGAAGGATAAAGCGGCCGAAGGAACTAGTTCCGCTCCCGAGTATGATAGTCACCGCTTTAGGAGCGCTGAACACCAGCAGCGCTTTGAGGCCATCAAGGGATGGTCATTTCTCTAGGAGCGACGCGTCCAGCTCAGGGACGATGAGTATACCGATTTCCAGGAGGAGATAGTTCACCGGCGGTGGGCATCACTGGTTATCCCCATGGCCAAGTTTGATCCAGACATAGTCCTCGAATTTTATGCCAATGCTTGGCCTACGGAGGAAGGCGTGCGAGATATGAGGTCTTGGGTAAGGGGTCAGTGGATCCCGTTTGATGCAGATGCTATCGGCCAGCTCCTGGGATATCCTTTAGTGCTGGAAGAGGGTCAGGAGTGCGAGTATGGCTAGAGGAGGAACTGGTCCGATGGGTTCGATGAGGAGGCCATCGCCCAATTGCTATGTATACCGGGGCAAGATTTTGCCCGGACTGCTGCCGAGAGACGGGTGCGGATCATGCGCACCAACATGACCACCCTGACTCAGATCTGGATGACTTTGCTACTCAGCAACATCCAACCCAGCGATTATAATTCCGACCTCCCCCTGCCGAAGTGTCAGTTGGTGTATGCCATCCTGACACGGATGAGCATTCACGTGGCTCAATTAATCGCTGATGCCATCTATATATTTGCAGGTATGGCGCCTACCAGGCACCCTCTGGACCCGGATAAGTCCAACAGGGCCCTGGGATTTCCCGCCTTGATCACAGGACTCTGCCAGTCGTTCGGCATCCCCGTCGCACCTAGCAAGGTGATTCGGCCGCCCATCACCCGAGCTTTTATAGAAAAGTATTGCACACAGAGAAAGGCCCAGGGGGATGCTCCGCAGGCCGCAGACGCGCCACCACCTCATCAGGCTGGTCCAGCCGGATCGTTTGATACGGAGTAGTATTTGCGGCATTTGGTTCGCCAGCAGGCGGCCAACCACCGGGCTCATGTACAGACCCATGATTGTCTTTACTAGATGAGCCTCAGCCTGCAGAGCCAGGGTTTTACTTCTTTTCCGTGCCCTACTCTGGACCAGTTCAGGGCAGAGGTCGCATGGCCTGGAGATTGGCCTGAGGCCCGGGAAGGAGAGGCGCCGGCAGAGGCACCAGCAGAGGCTCCCGACGAGGCAAATGAGGCCCACGAGGACGAGGAGATGACCGATTTACTTGATTTCTTAGGAGGGAGCGGGGCCACATGATTGGGAGATCCCTTGATTAAGGGACTAACGTTTGTTTCATGTTTTGACTTTTGTTTTGTACATACATATCATTTGAGTTGTTACGTCGGTACTTTTTTCGTTGTTGTCAATAGTGTTTGTTGAAATTCCGAAACCGTGTAGAGTTTTTCATTTAGGAACATCGTTCTAAAAATAAAATGAACCAAAAATCCTAATAAAAAGAAAGAAGCGTTGTGAATAAAAGTCATGTTCATAAAGAAAAGAAAAAGGTTTTTATTTATACATGTATGTAAAAGGAAAATGTGTATAGAAGGATTCTTGTGTGTAAATGATGCGTGGAAAGGAATTCTTGTGTGTGTGAGCAACGAGTGTATATGAAGAAACTTTTGTGTGAACCATAAGTGTGTGTTGGGAAAAATGAAAAATCTTTGAATGTAAATAGGGTTTGTATATAGACCGTGTGACGTAGAGAGAAGAGTTCTAATGCGTGTACAGAAAAAGTTTGTCATGTATAAGAATGTAGATGTACAAAGAAAAGTTTTCCTTATAAAGGACCGCAGGTGTATAATTTTGTGAATATATAAAGATGAAACAAAAAGGAAAAAGAAAGAAAGACCGCGAAGGTCGACATGTTATAGTTAAGAAGTATAAATCATTCGTAAAGAGCAAACACATCTTCTGGAAACAAGGGACTGATGCTGAGAGTTTATTTTCCGGAATGAACCGAGATAAGGATGGATGAATTCATTGAACTGATGAAAGAACATAACTTGGAAACGTTGGGTCTGTCTGTGTAAATTCCCAACCGTAGTATCACAATGCCATAAATGGGATGCTTAAGGGCCCACCTGGCTGTAGCCATGACTAATTTTGCACGTTGTTTTCAAATCATCATTGTCACGCGTGCCTTATGGAATAATATGGAAGTTCGGCCCGAAATCGACACCTTGACACTCAAATTTGTTTCGCCCCAGATATCAAGATTGGGGTTCCCACGATAAAAGACCCCATTGAAACACAACCTTAGACCTTTTTGAACCTTGGCCTGTAAAAAAGGAATCCTCATTCTTTCCCCCGAAGCAAAGGACAGCGGAATCTCCTCTAGGGAAAGCGAATAGAAAGCTAAAACCCGATTTCCCAAAGAGAGGGATGGGAAAGGAAAAGTGAAAAGAAAGAAAAGGAAGAAATGGAAAGAAAGAAAAAAGAAAAATGAAAGTAAAGAAAAGAACAGAAGAAAGGAAAGAAGGATTCCCGATCAAAGATCGAAAAGAAGTGAAAAGGGAAAAGAAGCAATTCTCGATCAATGAAAGAAAGAGGAAAGAAATTCTTCAAAGCCAGATTGCCACTCAGAATCATTCTTGACTGGCGATATCCCACCCCACTTAAACAAAGAGGAAAAGACCGAAACACCTAGCTTCCTCTCCAAAAAACACTATCCTCGAGAAAATCCTATTGGTCCATGATCGTACGTTTGATCTTTGATTCGATAGGAAGTCGTGTGCAAAATAGAGTCACGGTGCAGTTATGGTTTGGGAATAGGATAAAAAACTTGCCTTGTGATTTTTATACACTATGAGTGATTTATTTTCAGCTTAGCCCGATGTTTCCCCTGCATGTTCATTTGAAAGCTAAAAGTTGACATCCTACCCTTCATTCTCGGTTACAAGGAAGATTACCCATGACACAAGTATATTGTTTCTCTGAGATGTGGTGCTCTCGCGAATGATTTATTTTTCTTGGCAACAAGCATGTTTGCATTTGTAGGTGGAAAGACCCGGTGGATCGTTCGGTCCTGCCAACCAACCCTTTTTCGGAGCCCCATGAATTGCGTTTTCGTTCATGTGTCCTCCACCTTCGAGTTTGGAGCCATGCGTAGTGATTGCTTAGTGCAATTCTCCATTCTCAATCTTTTCGGAGCCCCATGAATTGCGTTTTCGTTCATGCGTCCTCCACCCAAGAGTTTGGAGCTATGCTTCATGATTGACTAGTGAGGACCCTCTAGTGCAATCCTCCATTCTCCAGAGTTTTTCATCGTCAAGGGTGGATCCTCTTGACTGGGAAATGTGATCGTTGATATGTTCCCGATTGTTTCCTTTCCCAAATGTGTATATGTATAGTTTGTTGTTCTTGTTGTTGTTTGTATTTTGTTTTGTGTTGTGCAGAAAAGAAGAAGGAGTAGAGACGAGAGTTGTCATGGACTAATCACGGAAAGGGCAAGACGGACGAAATCAGTGTCTTATCTTTGCTTTCCTCTTATCTTCGATAAAAGGTAAGTAAAGAGGGGCAACTGTCATACCCTAATTTCGTCTGGGGATTATTACTTGTTGACATGCAACCTTTGGTTAGCCGCTTTGAGATACTTGGCGTCCTTTGTTGCACAATAAATGAAGTCCCGAGACGTTTCAAAAATCAAAAGGAAGTAGGCTAGCGCAATCCGTGAAATTCCGTGATGTGGCGGAAATCAAAAGGAAGTGTTTTTGCGTAATCCGTGAGTTTCCGTAACTTCTTCGAAAGCTAAAAAAGAGTAAGTACATATTCCATAAGGATTCGTAACCTTGCGGAAGGAAAATAAGTATCGTTACGAAATTCGTAAAGTTTCGTAACGTTACGAAAAAAGAATTACCAAAAAAATATAAGGGGGTGCATTTAGTAAAAAAGGGGTACAAATAGCAATCTGGCCCACTTGGGCCTTCCAGATCCTTCCTCCAGAAGGCTGTTGCTTCTGGAGGAAGCAACCTTGCTCGCCTGGGCAAGCTGAGCTCGCCTGGGCGAGCTGGGTGGCAAGCTCCTCCCCTATTTTGCTATAAATAGGGGGAGGAGTGAAGAAGAAAATGGTTCAGCCTTCTTGGCACTTCTCCCTCTCTCAAAATTGCTGAGGAAAATTGTTTCCGTGAAGAAAATCCAAGCCGAGGCGCTTCCGTAACATTTCCGTAACGTTTCCGTGAGTAATTACGCGAAGATTCTCGACCGTTCTTCAAGATTCATCGTTCGTTCTTCGTTTTCTTCAGTCTTCAATGGGTAAGTACCTCAAACCGAGCTTTTCAATTCATTCTATGTAACCGTGGTGGTCCACATTTTGTTTCATGTATTTTATTCTCGTTTTCATTTGCTTTTTATACCCCCTTTTGACGTGCTTAAGCCATTTATTTAAATCATTTCTCGCCTAATCTAAAAATAAAATAAATTTCCACCGATCGTTTGAATTGTATCATCCGTTAATTTCGGTTAAAATGAATTCCGACCGTTCGGTCGTGCTGTAACCACATTGGAAATCAAAAAAAGAGGTAAAATAATAATATAATAATAAAAAAATGTCTTTTAGTAAAATAAAGCAAAAAATCAATCGGACGCTTTCTCTTTGGGATTTCTCATTCTTAATTGAATTGACTAATAACTAAAGTGAAACTAAGGCTAAAATCAATTTGCCTAGTCAAGCTCGTCCACAAAAATAGGGTTTTGAAAGTTTATCATTTCAGTTTCTTACCAAGTAAAAAGGATCTTTTTTAAAAGTCCAACGCCTTAAAAATCATCGCAATTCAAGTAAAAAGAATCGCTTAATTCACTCTTAAGAAAGAACTACGTAGGTCTGATTTCCTCTTTGATGGAGGGTATGTAGGAGCAAAAGCTCCGCTTTTGTCGACCTCAAAAAATAAAAAGAAATAAAAGTTAAGATAACACAATTCCACAATTCTAAAAAAATAGGTTGTTGTCCTTTGGGACAAACGTGAGAGGTGCTAATACCTTCCTCAAACGTAAATACAACTCCCGAACTTAGAATTTTCATTTTGACCGGTTTCCTTCGGTTTTCCCGACGTTTTCCACAAATAAACGTTGGTGGCGACTCCGCGCATCTTTCCTCCTTTGGAAAGCGCACCCGTGAGCCTCGCCCTCGCTCGCCCGCGAAAGGGCACGTTGCGACAACTCATAAGGGCCCAAACAAACTTGTCCATCCCAAGGGCACTACTAGGGGGGAAACATAACCATAATCTCATGCAGAATCATGTTATTGGATCTGCACTCAGAAACTTGGCTACGTCCTTATTCACTTGTTTATTCCATTCTAGTTCAAAGGTTCCTATGATTGGAAAATTTGATGTTTTTGTCTTATCTATATGTCAGTCATTTCTATAGAAACATACTGAACCCTTATTTGTTGCATCATAAGCTTGCAGACCCTTATCATTTTGCTGTTTGCATCATCGTTCACGGTATTCGTTGTTGGACACTATTGATACTGAGCATTATCACATGTACTTTTCTTGGCCTAGTTTATGTTACAATTATTTTTACGTTGTTTTATGTGATTAATGACTATTGTTGTGCATATAGTTAATGTTTATCATGAGTGAACCTTAGATTCCTGTTTGAGATTCAATACAGTGATTCTTGTGGATAGTTTGCATTAATCATTGTATTGAACCTTGAATTGTTCGTTTGGACAGTTTAGGGAGACTCATATTTTTATGGTAGATTCATGCGTTAAGGTTAAGATTTCTTGGTTAAATTTGATGAAAGTTCTGTACAATTAATGCATTTCTAGTTGTTCTTTGAGTGCATACTTGCTTATTGGGGAAATAATCTCACCGATTTCATGTCGTGTACTTGGAGACCAATGCGAAATGCTACCAAAATTTTGTCAAATCTAACAAAGAAGACTTAACCTTGACGTATGAAGATACCATTAAAAAATGTCTTCCTGAATGGGATAGGGCCACACCTAAAATGAAAAAGTGAGAATTTGATGCATCGAATAACTTTGTGAGTATCACAGATTTATTATTTAGATGGATCGAAGTTGGATGAATAAAAGTCACATGAGCCCTACATATGAGAAAGGAGTTGATCAGTTTTTGCAATTTGCTTCCGAAAGAAGTCGATCGAATGAGGACGAAAAATATTATTGTCCTTGCATCAATTGTTTGAATGGAAGATGACAAAAACTAGACAACATCCAGGAGCATCTACTGTGTGATAGGATTAAGAAGAATTACACCATGTGGATATGGCATGGTGAATTGATAGACATGCAGAGGGGGTCTCAATTTGAACTATTTGATGTAGAAATGGGAGATTTCTTAGAGGATATGATTCATGATCTTGGACAAGAGTCTTTTCAGCAAGCACATGCTCCTATGTATGATACATTGCAAACTGATCCAAAGAAGCCTTTGTATCCGAGGTGCAAAAATTCCTTGACGCTATTGTTGGTGGTGTTAAGTCTGGTTAATGTGATGGCCAAATATGGGTGAAGTGACAAAAGCTTTAGTTCACTGCTTCAAGTAGTACACAATATGCTTCCAGAGGAAAACATGTTGCCTAAAAGTCACTATCAAGTGAAGAAGATAGTGTGTCCGATGGGTATGGAGTATTAAAAGATTCATGCTTGCCTGAATGATTGCATATGGTACAGACATCAATTTGAAGAAATGTCCAAATGCCCTAGGTGTGGGGTATCACGGTACAAAGTCAAGGATGATGACGAGTGTAGTAGTGATGAAAACTCAAAGAAAGGCCCATCAGCGAAGGTGTTGCGGTATCTGCCGATCGTTCCAAGGTTTAAGCATCTTTTTGCTAATGGAGATGATGCTAAAGATCTTACATGGCATGCAAATTGGAGAAACTACGATGGAATGGTCCATCATCCAACTAATTGCTCCCGGTGGAAGAAGATAGATTGTTTGTTTCTGGATTTCCTCAAAGAGGCAAGAAATCTTATGCTTGGACTAGCCAGTGATGGAATGAATCCATATGGAAATTTAAGCACTCAACACAGTTCATGCCCAGTTCTACTAGTAATTTACAATTTTCTTTCTTGGTTGTGCATGAAGCAAAAATACATGATGTTGTCTATGATGATATCGAGCCCAAGAAAGCCAGGAAATGACATTGATGTTTATCCAAGTCCGTTGATTGAAGACTTGACAAAGTTATGGGACGAGGGGGTTTTAGTGTTTGATGGGTTTCAGAATGAGACTTTTGAAATGCGTGCAATGCTTTTTTGTACCATTAATGACTTTCCAACGTATCAGAATTTGAGCAGTTACAATGTTAAGGGTCATGATGCATGCCCCATCTGTGAAGAAGACACAAGCTACATACAACTGAAACATGGTAGAAAAATAGTCTACACTAGGCATCGACATTTTCTAAGACCTCATCACCCTTACAGGCGATTGAAAAATGCATTTAATGGAAGTCAAGAGCACGAAACTGTGTCGATACCGTTGACTGGTGAGCAGGTCTTCCAGCGGGTTCAACACCTGAATACTATATTTGGAAAGACCTAAAAGAAGGAAAAAAGTAAGACTTGCATATGGAAGAAGAGGTTGATTTTCTTTGATCTTCTGTACTGGTCTGATCTAGATATTAGACATTGTATTGATGTTATGCATGTGGAGAAAAATGTATGTGATAGTGTCATTGGGACGCTCCTTAACATTCAAGGCAAGATGAAAGATGGTTTGAATACTTGTCAAGATCTAGCTGAGATGGGTATACGATCGCAGTTGCATCCAAGGTCTAATGGTAAAAAAATATACTTGCCTCCAGCTTATCATACTTTGTCCTGAAAGGAGAAGATCAGTTTTTGTCAGTGTCTGCGTCGGGTCAAAGTCCCACAAGGATACTCTTCAAATATTAAGAGCCTTGTGTAGTTGAAGGATCTTAAGTTGGTAGGGTTAAAGTCTCACGGTTGTCACGTCTTGATGCAACAATTGTTAGTCGTGGCCATACGAGACATTTTGCCTAACAAAGTCAGGTTAGCCATAACTCGCCTGTGCTTTTTCTTCAATGCCATATGTAGCAAAGTCCTTGATCCTGTGAAGTTAGATGAGCTGGAAAATGAGGTTGGTATTATACTGTGTCAGTTGGAGATGTATTTTCCTCCTGCTTTCTTTGACATCATGGTTCACTTAATTGTTCATCTGGTAAGAGAAATCAAATGTTGTGGTCCTGTTTTTTTACGTTGGATGCATCCGGTTAAGCGATACATCAAGATCTTAAAAGGGTATACGAAGAATCTACATCATCCGAAAGAATCTATTATTGAAAGGTACATTGTAGAAGAAGCCATTGAATTTTGCTCAGAGTACATTGAAAAGGCTAAACCTTTTGGGCTTCTCGAGTCTCGGCATGACGACGGAGTGGACGGTAAGGGTTCAAGAGGACTACATGTTATCACTCCAAGTGTAGAAGATTTGCTACAAGCTCACTTGTATGTGTTGAATAATAGTAATGAAGTTTTTCCATACATACTTCAACATGAAGGTTTAGTGAAAGAAAGTAATCCAAAAATGTCGAAGAACTGGGTCTTGAAAAGCATAACAAGACTTCCTTGATTGGTTTAAAGATACAATCTATGTTGATGATAATGCTTCTGAAACATTAAGAAAGCTAGTAGATGGGCCTAAAAGAAATGTTATAACTTGGCAAGGATACTATATAAACAATTATTCCTTTTATACAAAAGCACAAGACAAAAAAAGTACAATGCAAAACAGTGGGGTCACCCTAAGAGATGAATCTCAACACTTTGCCAGTGTACATGATGACAATCCCTGTGTAGCTTCCATCCCTTACTTTGGGTTCATTGAAGAAATTTGGGAGCTTAACTATGTCAAATTTACTATTTGTGTTTTCAAATGTAAATGGGTTGACAGCAACATCGGTGTACAGACCGATGATGTAGGATTTACACTGGTAGATCTAAAGAAAAATGCTTACCAAAATGACCTTTTCATCATGGCAGAACAAGCTAAACATTTATTTTATGTTCAAGACCCTGGTGATGAAAGGTGGTCAGTGGTTCTACACGGGAAAACAATTGGTGTTAATGTTGAAGATGATGATTCATACATTGATACTTATGTTAGTCCTTTGCCCACACAAATGTCGCCTAACGTTGTCGGAGAAGAAGAAGCTGACGACGTTCATGCTAATCGTAATGATCATGATGAAGGAGAATTAACTAACATCGTCTAATGTAATTTTCTTGTTATGTATTTGATTTTAGTCCATTCATTTACATAATTGATTCTGTTTTTTGATAATGTTAATTAACTAATGTTTTTTTCTTTACAGGCAGATGGCTACTCCACCAAGCTCTCCTCCTCCTCCTCCTCCTCCTCCTTCTCCTACTAATGCAGCATCACAGTCATCGTCTACCTTGAAGCGGACAAGAAAAACCACCCGACTAAGATCATTGGCGACTAGACTAGCTGGGACAGAGAGACCGGTGGCCCACATCGATCCTGCGACCGGGAAGGTCGACGGTCCCCACAAAAAGAAATTAAGAACATATTTGGGGATTGTTGCTTGTGATAAGGTCGACGTGACATACGAGAATTGGAAGCAAGTCCATGCTGCTCAGAAGGATTTGATATGGAAGGATATTCAAGTATTTTAGTTTTCATGTTGCATATTGTTTATTATCCAAATTTTTTAATTTACTAACAATAAAACCTAATTTTTTGTTTGTCAGGCTGAATTTGATATCCCTGAAGCATCTGACGTTAGGACAAAAAAGAAAATACTTCAGACTGTGGGGGAGCGGTGGAGACAGTTTAAGTCTGATTTGATGTCAAAATGGACACTTTTAGCCAACAAGGATAGTGTTGATGACACTGTATGTGAAAAATACAACATTAGCAAGGAGAAATGGACTCAATTTTGTCAGAGCCACAGAGACCCTTCGTGGGAGGTACGTACTTTGTGATTTTCATTATTTTCAACTTTAAATTCACTTATTATAATACATTGTAATCATGAGTTTCATTAATGTTCAATTTTTGTTGGATGTGCGGAAAAAGGCATAGTTCATCCAGAAGCAAAACACTGCCCCCCCCCCCCCCCCACTTGTTGTCTCGTGGGGGTTATGAATATTTAGAAAAGAAGCTGATGGATGAGAAGACAAAGAAAAAACTGGAGGAAGCTACTCAATTCGAAAGCATTGATACCGCGATTGATCTTCCTTCTCCCATCAGACGACACGTCAAATGGAAAATGGCATGGACGAAGAAAACTGGTCAGATGACGTCTGAGGCAGCAAGGCAAATTGCTGACAAGATTGTAAGTCATGTTCAATTAAGAATTGTAATTATTTATGTATATTGTGTGATTGAGTAAACCAACAATTGTGTTCTTTACAGGATTCGTTGGAGGAGCAGGCGTCATAGGGTTCCTTTGTCACCCATGGACGTCAAGATGTACTAACTGCTGCCATTGGGCAATCGAACACCCTGGTCGGTTACGTGCTGCTTGAGCCGGTGTGACAATCAAGCAATACTTTGGACCGACTCCAAGGACCTCATGCACTTCTTCCTCCATGGCTCCTGAAGACCTAGAGCAATTGGCTCAACAAATAAGAGACCAACTGGAGGAGTCGATCACAGAAAAAGTGACTCGACAGTTGATGTTATCTTTCATCCAGATGCAGTCCCAATTTTAGTCACAAATACAATCACAGGGACTTGCACTGCCTCCGAAGCCTGAGGTTGGTCCTTCAGCTGCTCGTGTCAGCACAAAGGAGAATTGTGTTGATCCTTCAGGGAACGATCCAAACACGGGTGACTCAGACAAATGTGGGTTGTACATCGAAGAAAATCCTCCCCGCCTGGTTGCCCTAGGAAAAGTTTATGAGGGATCGATAACCGTTCACAACATCCCTTTGTTGCATGATCAAGTGAAGGTCGATGTTGAGGAGGTTAGAGATGCAGATGCACCCATTCCTGTACCCATTGAAGAGGTTAGGTTAGTGGGATAGACACTTAACACCTTCCTTGCTTGGCCGACACATCTCATCAAGCATTTATCAGAATAGGTATTTTAGTGTCATTAAATGCTTGTTTTTTCAATTGAATTGTTCACTGTAATTAAACTATGTTGGATAAACAGGGAGCAGTGGGACCAACAAAACCTACAGATAGGCCGGATCATGAGGTCGATGATCCCCTATATCTGATGACATTGACCATCCCACAACTTTTTTTGAACCCGTTGTAGATTATGTGGGATGCTACCGTGTTCGGGGTCTTTAATGAACACTTCCCCTTGTACATAAAGCATGAAGATTTGTCTAAAATAGCACACGATGGTCAATGTCTCAACATCTCTATTATACAGTTGTGGATTCTATAAATCAATTTAGATTATTGTTAATTACCTAAGTTATTGTTTTAAATTCATACATAATTTACTTTATCTTAACAACAATAGGCATATGACTGAGAGAAGTGTGCGAGGGGAAATTTCGATGTGTATGGATTCCTCGAGCCATAGTCCATCCAGAGATTTGGGCAATCACAATTTGAATCAGAAAGTTACATGAACAATTGGATGCATAATTCAAAACAGGATGTCTACCTAGGAGCCTACCTGAATGGGTAAGTTAAACTGAACAAATGAATTTAAATAATGTATAATACTAAAATAAATTATATTGGTCTCCACTGTAGTGCACATTGGCAAATGGTCGTCATTTTGCCTAAGGAAAATCTTGTCGTCTGGTTTTGTTCGTTGCATTATAGGCCAGACAACTACTTGAAAGGAATAATTAACAGGTCAACATTGTTTTTCAATACATTTGCATTAGCATTAGTCAGGAAAATCAATATTTTAATTGTTCAATAAGAATCCATGTTTGTATTCAACAATGCTTTGAAAGGACTTGACGATACTCCACAGCCTAAATCGAAGGCTGGTGCTAGGTGGATTGTTGTTAAAGTAAGTGATTTTAAACAATGCTTCTACTTATATATATTTTATGCCTGTGTACACTAATTTGTAGTTAATGTTGAATATCTAAATTTCATTATGTATTTAGTGTAATAGACAAAAGGGAAGCATTGAGTGTGGCTATTTCGTGATGCACTGGATGTCAACTATAATCTTAGGAAGTTTCAAGAATAATTGGGAAACGGTAATTGTTTATTTCAAACAAATTTTATTTTGTTATGATTGGTATTATATTATTAACTTTGTTTTATTTTATCATGCAATATTTTAATGATGTTAGACCATTGGAATCAGACAAATTGAAGGCGCTTCGCATCTAGTGGGAAAAGTATTATCTCAAAGTCAGAAATGAAACTTAGGATGTTAGGCAAATTTGTAATTTTAGTTTACTAGGTTGCTTTAAATTTTTTACAATTGATGTTTCCTTTTAACATTGAATATTCTTTATTCATAGGATGTTAGGAAAATGATATATGTTGTGCTGTGTGGTCTGATTTCAAATTTGCAGGTTAATTTTTTACTTAAGCCATGGATGAGCTCAATTATATGGGAGGCAAGAACAATGGCTATGAGCAGTTCACCAAAAATAGAAACTTCTATCAAGGATGAAGTTATAGACAAGTGAAAAATCAAAACTTGTATAGGCCTCTCACATGCAAAATCAAAAGCCTAGACAAAAGAAGAGACTACCTACTGTGCAAGAAGCATTGATGCAATATCTCTCCCAAAGTGATTAGCCCATGAAGTTTGTGGAAACCGAACTTTCTTCCATACACTCTCTTTTGTCACAAAGAGCTCTTGGCACACTTCCTTCTCAAACTTAAACTAATCCAAAAGTCTATCATGACAAGAAGCAAGAAGGTTGAAGAGGATATGAAGCTGAAAGAGGAATCCACTCGAACTGCTACAAAAGAGGTTCTTACTGAAGAGAACTCAATGCTAGACAAAGAGGTAGAGGAAAGAGAGATACTAACATCTCCCCAGATAAGTATTATTTTCCCTCAAAGGGTATAAAATGAGCAATAGGATGAGTGGTTTAAAATTTTTATTGATGTAATGAAGAGACTGCACATCAACATTTCTTTTATTGAGGTTCATGTAAACCTGCAAAAATCACAACAAGAAGAGAAGAATGTGGGTCAAGAAAAATATATTTGAGGTTGTATGGGAGGGGCTTCAACTCCAAGTTAGGAGGATCCTAAATGAAAGGTTTTGGCTTTGTGTCATTGCCTCATTCCAACCTCTCAAACCTAGTGGATTGGACACCGATTGAGCTTGAAGAAGCATCAATACTTCCTCTTCATTAAGGCTCATTGTCCATTCATAGTTCACAAGGGTAAGAACTCTCTCAAGAGGATCAATCATCCCAACACTTGGGAATGCTACCTCTACCAAATCATCAAGAGTGTACTTTGATTGAATAAAATTGCAAGTAGAAAATAAAGCAAGTTTTTTTCGCATAATCAGAAAAATGAAACACTACTTTTTCATCACCCAATCAGAGGGTGAGTCTACCAAGCCTAACTTCAACCAGTAGATCACAAGTATTCAGAAAAGGGAATCCCAATATGATATGGACATTTTCATCTTCCTCTATGTTTAAAACCATAAAATAAGTAAGGAAGATGAATATATCTACCTTTACCAACACATCCTCTCTATCACCCCTCTGATTTAAGTTCCATTGGAGCTTGTAGGCCTAGGATCTTCTTCATCAATGGATTCCTTTGCTTCTTGGAAGATGAATGGCAGCGGAATGAAGAAAGGAAGAGAGAGAGGAGACGCCACTTCAAGGAGAAGATGAGTCTAGAAGAAGCTCACCACCATAAGAGGCCATGGATAAGAGCTTGGAGGAAGAAGGAGATGAATGAGGGGAGAGGGAGAGAAGAGCTCGAAATTTTGTGCTCTAAATGAGCTTTGAAATCTGAAGTTTAATATTCAAATGATCAAAGTTGAAAAATATGCACACACATGACCTCTATTTATAGCCTAATGTCACACAAAATTGGAGGGAAATTCAAATTTCACTTGAATTTGAAATTGAATTTGTGGAGCCAAACTTTGGAGCCAAAATTTCACTAATTATGATTAGTTAATTTTAGTTATGGTTCAGCCCACTAATCCAAGATCAATTCCAAGATTCTCCACTAAGTGTGCTTAGGTGTCATGAGGCATGAAAAGCATGAAGGACATGCACAAAGTGTGACTATATGATGTGGCAATGGGGTGTAGTAAGAAAATGCTCACCTCCCCCTCTAAAATTTAATTGGATTGGGCTTTTACCAATTCAATTAAATTTATTTCCAACCACACACATCAAATATCCACTTAGTGCATGTGAAATTACAAAACTACCCCTAATACAAAAACTAGTCTAGGTGCCCTAAAATACAAGGGCTGAAAAATCCTATATTTCTAGGGTACCCTACCTACATTATGGAGCTCTAAATACAAGGCCCAAAAATAATGAAACCTTAATCTAATATTTACAAAGATAAGTGGGCTCGTACTTAGCCCATGGGCCCGAAATCTACCCTAAGGCTCATAAGAACCCTAGGGCCTTCTCTTGCATCTCTGGCCTAATCTACTTGGAGTTTTCTATCCAATGCCCTTGCAGGGTAGGATTGCATCATTCCCTCCCCTTTGAAAAGGATTTGACCTCAAATCCCGAGGTTCTTGAAACTCTGGGATTTTTTCCTCAACACCTGTAAAAAGAACAAAAACATATGTATTAGTGGTGTTTAGTATGTTGAAGTAAGGTAAGGTCTGAAAACTCATTTCCTGGGCATCTTCCCATGAAGGAACATGGTTCCTCACCAACTCAATGAGTGGTGCTACAAGTATAGAAAAATATGGGGCAAACCTTTTGTAAAAGTTTGTTAAGTCTTGGAAGCCCCAAATTTTTCTTACACTTGGTGGAGCGGGCCACTCAGGAATGACCTTTATTCTCTTAGGGTTCATGGGAACCCCTTGATCACTATCTAAAAAAATAAGAAAAGTAACACAATAAAACATGCCTTTTTCTATATTTTCATATTGATTATTCCTACCAAAAAGTATGACAAACCTAAGGTGTCCCATATGAGTGCCTAAGTTTCTATTGAATCTAAAAATAAGAACAAACCTACCTAATGAGTCCCTATGTACACAAATCATGAAGATGTTGGGTGCACGAGTGATTTTACAAAAGAGTGTTGCACCACCTAAAGCATTCATCACACCACCTATTTTAGGGATTTGGTGCCTAATAATACCTATTTTGGGCACCAACAAAGCACAAGGATTTAATCTCTTGCGAACCAAACCCTCATCCAACAACTCCTTTACTTGAGGAATAAACTCAAGCCTAAGAGATGTGGCAATGCTAACAAGTGTCTTTTTACAAAGGAGAAAATGTGGAGGTTGTCTAAGAAGGGAAATTTCTTTAATATTTGTATTTATTTCAAAATGTCTTTCCTTCTTAGCTAACCTCTTGGAGGAGACACTTACCTCCTTACACTCCTCCTTAACCATTAAAGGTTGTCCTTCTTCTTGGGGGTAGATCTCTTCACTAGATTCTTCCCCTTTTGCTTCATCACTTTTACTAGAGGAAGGTGAAGTAGTAGCCTCATCTTGGCTACTATAAATGTCTTGGCCCCTCATAATCATGGTTTTCTTGGTGGGGCATTGAGAAGTAATGTGTCCTCTTCCAAGACATTTAAAGCACTTCATGGAGCTAGTCTTCTCTTGCATACTAGCCTCAAGGGGTTGCTTTTCTATTGTCTTCCCCTTATCATCTTTGGGCTTAGAAGGTCTCACCCCTAAGATTCCTTGACCTTGGTCTTTCTTTGGATAAGAGTGAGAGCCATAAGATTTTGAAGTAGACTTCCTTTTAAGTTGTTGCTCTACCCTTATTTCCCAATCTAAATTAGCCTCTACATTGTCCTTCCCATGGAAGTATGGGAGTTTAATGTTAACATCTTGAGGCTTCCTTTCATTTCCTCTCCTATGGGAGTGAGGTCTAAGATGTGACCTATGCCTTCCTTCATAATAGTCACGAAGTTCTTCGCTTAGGCTCTTGCAAGAGTTATGACTAGTATAGGAGGCATGTTTTTCTCTTTTCATTTCTTTCATTATTTTTCTTCTTTCTTCCTCTCTTATTTTCTCTCTTTCGTCTTGACTTATTTCTTCCACTCTTTTTTTCATTTTTCTTTTCTCTCTTGTTTTTCTTTCCACAACTTAAGGGATCTCAACTCATCTAATATCTTATACAAGGGGTCCTTAGGAGTAGAACCCTCACCATTAACACTAGATGAAGAATGAAGACTCATGTTGCTTCCTAAGTTATGGTTCTTTCTTGTTGGGGGTTTGAAAACAAAAGGTAAAAGAAACTATGGTTGAAACTAGCCAAAATAAACACTAAAAGAGGTGTGAAAGATAAGGTAAAAACTAATTGGTAAAAGGCAAGCTATCTAGGCGGTTTGACAATGGAGGGTAAAGGAAATAAGCTATGGAAGTGAGCAAGAAATTAAAGTGCAAGAAATGCAAACTAGGTGGATCCTAAGAGTGTTTGGATGACCTCATTTAAGGTTCCCAACAAAACACTCACTATCCTAAGGGAAAATTGCATAAATTATTACACACAAATGGAAGTAGGGTGACCTAGCGGAGGCTCCCAACTTACTTCCAATGAAAGGCCTTTTTGTTACAAAATTTAAAAGCAAAGAAAATTGCCAATTACAAAATTACAAAGAAAAAAGTCCTCAATTGTGGTGGCTATTCTCTCTTTAGTGTTTCACTCAATTTGGAGTGCTCCTTAGTCCAATAGCTCTTAAGGTGGTTGGCCCCTTGCTTCTTGACTCAAATTCTTCAAGATATGGCAGCAATCCTCCTTTCCAATTCCCTATATGGCAACTCACAAGCAAGGAAACAAAGAGACAAGCACTAACCAAAGACCAAAAAAATGAAATGAAAGCTAAACCAATAGAGTTTTAGCAAGACAAATTTTCAAGGATTATTCAACAATTAAAGCAATGAAAAGCACATAAAAGCAAGCTAGGACTCAAAGAGAAACATAGAATGGCTCTAGAGTAGAGTAGAAAAACTAAAAAAAAAAGACTCAAGAAACCTCTAGTTTCGGCACTTGTTTTCACAATAATTTTCAATTGAAATTTCAGAACTAGGATTGGTATAAAATAGGCACCAATTATAGAACAAATTTTGAGCCAAAACAAGAAGCACACTTTCCTTTCACTTTTCTTTCTTTTTTCCTGGACACTGATTTTTCTGCCAACTTGTGAGATTTTTCTTATTTTTTCCTTTAATCCAAATCGCTTGTTTCTTTTTTTATAATTTTGGTCCAGATGTCTAGAAAATTCAGTAAATGTTTCAGCTCAGAAAACGTAGTGACCAGTTCCCAGTAATTTATACACGTTCATATGTTCAAGCTGTCAGCACCAGCGATTTCAGCCTAGAAATCAAGAGTAGTGTTTATGTGGCTTAAGGCTTGGATAGTTACAATTTGTGTTTGCTTATGCTCAATTATCTTGAATAACACAATTAAAGAGATCTTAAGACTTATTTTGGTTCACAAATCCAGCCACAACTCAGCACCACAACTCAACTTCATCATAGGCATCATGTAGGAAACTTAGAAAGCAAAAAAAAAAGTTCAAGAACAAGACTAGTTCTAGGAATTGATTTAGAACATGTTATGAACTAAATAACATGCATGAATTAGACTCAAAATTCAAAAGATAGGCTAATAATGACAAGAATACATGAACAAATGTATCTAGAATTCAATCAACAAAATAAAATTCAACACAAACTTAGAACATAATGTGACAATTACTATGACTAAACATGACTCTAAGATGTTGGACCTTGTGGCCTCAATAATCTTAAGAGGGATAGGCTTAGAATACAGAAGAAGCAACAACAATCAATTTAACAATGTTCTTTAAACATGCAAGACATAATTGATTGCAACAAAATAAATAAGATAAGGGAAGAGAGAATGCAAACACAGTTTTATACTGGTTCGGCCACAACCCGTGCCTACGTCCAGTACTCAAGCAACCCACTTGAGATTTCCACTATCTTTGTAAAATCCTTTACAAAGTCTGAACCACACAGGGACAACCCATTCCTTGTGTTCAGATGCTTTACAACAAGAGACTCACAATCTCTTAACCAATCTCATTGAATAAGAAGAATGGAAGAAGAATTCTCTCTTCAAGAGAAGAATATTACAATGAAGATCAATGGATGAACTCTTAATGGATGTGCAAGTGTTTGCCCAAGAGTTCTTTGAGAGAGCATTTGACAATGAAGTTCTCTTGGAATCTCTCTCATTTTCTTTTGAGAGGATAAGACATTTTGGACCAGCAAAACTCTCTCTTCAATTTCATCCCAAGTCACACATATATATACGCCTTTGATGGCCATTCAAAATCCAAATGATAAGATGTGACTGTTGGCGATATTCCTTGAAAATCCTCTCTGGTAATCGATTACAGAATTAGTGTAATCGATTACACAGTTGTTTTTCTTGAACAGTTGTGACCTTTCATTTAAAATTTGAATTCCCAACGTTCAAAGTCTCTGGTAATCGATTACATATGATGTGTAATCGATTACACACTTTCAAACCATTGGTAATCGATTACATGTATTGGTAATCGATTACATGTGCCTTGAATGACTTGAAACCTTTCATTGTGAGGCAAGGCTTGATCTTGAAGAAATCTTGAATCAAGGCTTTGTTTGTTGAAACAATCTTGTATTAATCTTGAAGCAAAATGAGCCTTGTTTGATTCTTCTTTTGACATCATCAAAATCATGTATACATACATTCACATTCTCCCCCTTTTTGATGATGACAAACATGTGATTTCTTCTCAACACCATCAAAGCTTGCATGATTTACATTCTCCCCCTTTCTCAAGCAAATTCTTAATTCTTCTTGACATCATCAAAATCTTCATGATTTACATTCTCCCCCTTTTTGATGATGACAACCACCTATAGGTTAGGAGCAACAACAAAGAAAATATCTATTTGCATATAGTTTACTCCCCCTTGGTTTTACAATGATTGCTTATATGAGACAATTGAAGATTTCATATTTTTCATATATAAAAAGTTGTCTCATAAAACAATAGATAATTTTTCTTACTATTTTATCTTTTATCTTTCTCTCCCCCTTTGTCAACATCAAAAACAAATCATGAATAGAAAGGAGAAAGATGTTACCACTTGTTGCAATGTATGAGAATCAAGTGATACCAAAAGGCATTAAAACAATCATTCAATATTAATCAAGCAAAAACAAGTACAATAACACATCAATCAAACACAATCAATCATCAAATATTTCAAATCAAATTAATTATACACAATAATTTCTATTATTAAAAAAAATTCAAAATTCAAATTTCAAATTTCAAATTTCAAATTTCAAATTTCAAATTTTTAAAATTTAAATTTTAAATTTTAAATTCCAACTTCCAATTTCAACTTTTAGTAACTTCCCCCTTCCAACTTCCAACCTCCATTTTCAACTTTCAACTTCCAATAACTTTCATTTCCAACTTCCAACTTCCAGTAACTTCCACTTCCAACTTCCAACTTCCATTTTTAACTTTCAACTTCCAATAACTACTTCCAACTTCCAACTTCCAAATTTTAATTTCAAATTTCAAATTTTAATTTTCAATTTTCAAATTTAACTTTTCAAATTTCAAATTTCAATTTCAAATTTCAATTTCAAAATTTCCTTTTCTAAATTAAATAGTTTTCTTAAAACATGAAACTAATTTGAAAAGTTTAATAGATTCTTTAAAAACAATCAAAAACTCAATTAGGAACAAACATCAAAGACAATCAAACACACAATAAAAAATACAATCAATCAATCATCAAACACAGTCAATCAAATTCAATCACAATCATCAAGGATAGTCTAAACTCAAGTAGAAAACAAGCATCAAAAGTAATCAATCAAAGACAAGTGACCTGTTGGTATCATTTGATATTACTTGTTGGGGTTGTTGATCAAGTGGCCTTTGTTTGTTGTCTCCATAAATCGCATATTCACTTTTCTTGGGGAGAAATGTGGTCTTCGTTTGTTGTCTCCATAAATCACATATTCATTTATCTTGGGGAGAAATATGAATAAACTTTGATGCATGCCATGTGTTTGGAGAAATTGCTATCAATGTATCGACTTTGTTCTTCTCCATTTTCATAGTCTTTCATCATGATACCCAAACTTATGATTTTCTTCTCTGAATCACTTGAATAATTTATGACATTATCTTCCCAAGTGATATATCCTTTCTTTTCTTTCTTCTCTTTGAAATTCATCTTGTCGAATTTTTCCATTCTTCTTTTAAACACAGGACAATTGAATCTCATGTGCCCAAGTTGATCGCACTTAGCATTTTGGGGCTAAAGAGGAATCTTCTTCTTTCTTCTTTCATCATCATCTTCTTTCTTCTCTAGTTTTTTTTATATAGTTGCATTTCTCTCTACCATTGTAGGAATAAAGGAATCAAATTCAATGGCTTCCCATATCTTTAGATCTATGGCTTCTATAAAGATCTGCATTCGGGTTTTCCAATAATGATAACCCTCACCATTGAACATAAGAGCCTATTGATAGAATTTCCCTCAGAAAATGGAAATTTGGATGAGGCCATATCTATTCTTGAAGTTTTTAAACTTTATACAAGAATCCTGCTCTGATACCACTTGTTGGACCTTGTGGCCTCAATAATCTTAAGAGGGATAGGCTTAGAATACAGAAGAAGCAACAACAATCAATTTAACAATGTTCTTTAAACATGCAAGACATAATTGATTGCAACAAAATAAATAAGATAAGGGAAGAGAGAATGCAAACACAGTTTTATACTGGTTCGGCCACAACCCGTGCCTACGTCCAGTACTCAAGCAACCCACTTGAGATTTCCACTATCTTTGTAAAATCCTTTACAAAGTCTGAACCACACAGGGACAACCCATTCCTTGTGTTCAGATGCTTTACAACAAGAGACTCACAATCTCTTAACCAATCTCATTGAATAAGAAGAATGGAAGAAGAATTCTCTCTTCAAGAGAAGAATATTACAATGAAGATCAATGGATGAACTCTTAATGGATGTGCAAGTGTTTGCCCAAGAGTTCTTTGAGAGAGCATTTGACAATGAAGTTCTCTTGGAATCTCTCTCATTTTCTTTTGAGAGGATAAGACATTTTGGACCAGCAAAACTCTCTCTTCAATTTCATCCCAAGTCACACATATATATAGGCCTTTGATGGCCATTCAAAATCCAAATGATAAGATGTGACTGTTGGCGATATTCCTTGAAAATCCTCTATGGTAATCGATTACAGAATTAGTGTAATCGATTACACAGTTGTTTTTCTTGAACAGTTGTGACCTTTCATTTAAAATTTGAATTCCCAACGTTCAGAGTCTCTGGTAATCGATTACATATGATGTGTAATCGATTACACACTTTCAAACCATTGGTAATCGATTACATGTATTGGTAATCGATTACATGTGCCTTGAATGACTTGAAACCTTTCATTGTGAGGCAAGGCTTGATCTTGAAGAAATCTTGAATCAAGGCTTTGTTTGTTGAAACAATCTTGTATTAATCTTGAAGCAAAATGAGCCTTGTTTGATTCTTCTTTTGACATCATCAAAATCATGTATACATACATTCACATAAGACAACATGGATTAAGTGATTTACACTTAGATTTTTGTGTTTTTTTTTTCTAATCAATATTTCGGAACAAAATTTAGATCTAAAGGTTCAGCACAAGAATATTATGAATGAAAATTGATAGAACCTAAAATCAACACAAAAACAAGATTCAAGAGTATATCTACAAAATTTGAACCATAGAAATGCAAGAACAAGTGTAGTACTAATATTTAATCGGTTTATTTTTTTTTGAATCTACTCTAAACAGCACCAAACCACAAGACAATGGAGGATATACATGGAGAATAAGATGAAGAACAATGAATTAAAGAGAATTCACCGAACAAAAAGATAGAGGAAGCAAAAGAACATCACCTAGATGAAGATGCTCTGATACCACATGATGTAAGTTCCATTGGAGCTTGTAGGCCTAGGATCTTCTTCATCAATGGATTCCTTTGCTTCTTGGAAGATGAATGGCAGCGGAATGAAGAAAGGAAGAGAGAGAGGAGACGCCACTTCAAGGAGAAGATGAGTCTAGAAGAAGCTCACCACTATAGGAGGCCATGGATAAGAGCTTGGAGGAAGAAGGAGATGAATGAGGGGAGAGGGAGAGAAGAGCACGAAATTTTGTGCTCTAAATGAGCTTTGAAATCTGAAGTTTAATATTCAAATGATCAAATTTGAAAAAAATGCACACACATGACCTCTATTTATAGCCTAATGTCACACAAAATTGGAGGGAAATTCAAATTTCACTTGAATTTGAAATTGAATTTGTGGAGCCAAACTTTGGAGCCAAAATTTCACTAATTATGATTAGTGAATTTTAGTTATGGTTCAGCCCACTAATCCAAGATCAATTCCGAGATTCTCCACTAAGTGTGCTTAGGTGTCATGAGGCATGAAAAGCATGAAGGACATGCACAAAGTGTGACTATATGATGTGGCAATGGGGTGTAGTAAGCAAATGCTCACCTCCCCCTCTAAAATTTAATTGGATTGGGCTTTTACCAATTCAATTAAATTTATTTCCAACCACACACATCAAATATCCACTTAGTGCATGTGAAATTACAAAACTACCCCTAATACAAAAACTAGTATAGGTGCCCTAAAATACAAGGGCTGAAAAATCCTATATTTCTAGGGTACCCTACCTACATTATGGAG
Organism: Glycine soja; assembly: GCF_004193775.1. Taxonomy (NCBI): domain Eukaryota; kingdom Viridiplantae; phylum Streptophyta; class Magnoliopsida; order Fabales; family Fabaceae; genus Glycine; species Glycine soja. The sequence goes on along the minus strand of NC_041015.1, from coordinate 35,948,315 downwards.
CCCTAAATACAAGGCCCAAAAATAATGAAACCTTAATCTAATATTTACAAAGATAAGTGGGCTCGTACTTAGCCCATGGGCCCGAAATCTACCCTAAGGCTCATAAGAACCCTAGGGCCTTCTCTTGCATCTCTGGCCCAATCTACTTGGAGTTTTCTATCCAATGCCCTTGCGGGGTAGGATTGCATCACCCTCTAGGATGGACCATAAAACGATTCCTAAGGTGAAGGATGATATTAGTGAAAATGAAGAAGAGAAATTGTTTAGGGTTCTTAGAGACAATAAGGAGGCCTTTGGGTGGACCATTCATGACATAAAAGGTCTTGACCCTATCATATGCACCCATAAGATAAACATTTAAGAGGGATTTACACCTAAAAGACTACCCCAAAGGAGGCTTAACCCCAACATGATGGAGGTAGTGAAGGGAGTGGTAATCAAGTTATTCGATGCAAGTATTATCTATCCTATTTCTAATAACCCTTGGGCCTTGGTAAGTCATGTTCAACTTGTCCTTAAAAAGGGGGACACTATTGTTATGGAGAATGAGAAACAAGAATTGATTGCTATTAGGAAAACCATCAGGTGTTGTATGTGTGTTGATTATAGAAAACTTCATGAGACCACCTGGAAAGACCACTTTCCCCTTCCTTTTATTGACCAAATACTCAAAAACTTGGCAGGAAAAACTTTTTATTGTGTCTAGATGGTTATTCAGCTATTTGCAAATTCCATTTGATGAAAGGGATAAAGAGAAAACTACATTTACTTGTCCCTACGGAACTTTTGCATATAGGCGAATGCCATTTGGACTTTATAATGCTCCTGCCATTTTCCAAAGATGCATGATGTCTATTTTTTCTTATTTGATTGAAAATTGCACTGAAATATTCATGGATGATTTTTCTATTTTTGGAACTTCTTTTGACACATGCTTGAGCAATCTAAATTTGGTTTTGAAAAGCTATAGGGATGTGAATGTATGTATACATGATTTTGATGATGTCAAAAGAAGAATCAAAACAAGGCTCATTTGCTTCAAGATTAATACAAGATTGTTTCAACAAACAAAGCCTTGATTCAAGATTTCTTCAAGATCAAGCCTTGCCCCAAAACGAAAGGTTTCAAGTCATCCAAGGCACATGTAATCGATTACCAATGGTTTGAAAGTGTGTAATCGATTACACATCATATGAAATCAATTACCAAAGACTCTGAACATTGGGAATTCAAATTTTAAATGAAGAGTCACAACTGTTCAAGAAAAATAACTGCGTAATCAATTACACTAATGCTGTAATCGATTACCAGAAAGGATTTTCAAGGAATATCGCCAACAACCACATCATATCATTTGGATTTTGAATGGCCATCAAAGGCCTGTATATATGTGTGACTTGGGACGAAATTGAAGAAAGTTTTGCTTGCTCAGAATGTCTTATCCTCTCAAAAGAAAATGAGAGAGATTCCAAGAGAACTACATTGCCAAATGCTCTCTCAAAAGAAACTCTTGGGAAAACACTTGCAAATCCATTAAGAGTTTCTCCATGGACTTCAATTGTAATATCGTTCTCTTCAAGAGAGAATTCTTCTTTCTTTCTTCTCATTCAAAGAGATTGATTAAGGGAATGAGGGTCTCTTAAGTTGTAAGGAATGCTGAACACAAGGGAAGGGTTGTCCTTGTGTGGTTCAGACTTTGTAAAGGGTTTTTACAAAGGGAGTGGAAAATCTCAAGTGGGTTGCTTGAGTACTGGACGTAGGCACGGAATTTGCCGAACCAGTATAAAACTGTGTTTTCATTCTCTCTTCCCTTATCTTATTTATTTTGTTGCAATCAATTGTGTCTTGCATGTCTAAAGAACATTATTAAATTGATTGTTGCTTCTTCTTCATTCTGAGCCTATCTCTTTTAGAAGGGGGTTAAAAGTTTGTTAGTGGAAAATTAATTCACCCCTTTGTAAGTTATTGAGGCCACAAGGTCCAACAAGGGATACAAGGTTGGTTTTGAATTGGGAAATGTGAAAGTTTATGGTAAGGGAATGCATTTTTTTGGGCACAAGGTGTTAGAGATAGGGGGGCAACATGGTGAACAACCTAAAGGCTAAAGCTTAAAGCTCAAGGAAAGGCTTGAAGAAGTTTTGAAGATGTTTTGACTTTTACATGCCTAACACCCTTGAGTGGCATTTGTATTGGTTGTTATCTTGTTTGTTGCATCTTAGTACATATGATATATGTATTGCATTATGCATCATCATGGTTGGTGTGAAAAAAAGTTTCTAAGTTAGACAAGTTTCTTCAAGAGGCAAAACTCTTTGTTTTAATCGATTATAGGGTTATCGTAATTGATTACATCAAGTTGTCTGAAGCCAGAAGAGTTGAGTCTCGTATCAATTTAATCAATTACAGTAGTCTCATAATCGATTACACTATTGTTTAAGACAATGATTGATTTATTCAAGAGTCTATACTTTAATCGATTATCAAGTGGATTAATCGATTACTTCTCTCTTGTTTAGTTGTTAAGAGGTGAACAAGAACACTTTAATCGATTACTTAGAGCATCAAATCAATTACGTTGTTCTTGAGTTATTTCCAGATTCTAGGAAAAATACTTTAGTCGATTACTTAGATAATCTAATTGATTACTTTGTAGATTTAATCAATTACAAGCGGTTATAACTGTTTCCTCTATAAATAACCAGCTTGTGTTCACATTTATACATCAAGAGATCAATATAGAATACTCAACATATCTCAAAAATAACCCATTAGTCTCTAAATAAGCAAGATCTCGTGTTATCATTAGTGAATAAGAGAAGAGAATAAAAAAATCTTTACAGTAACTCACAACTTCTTAATCATTTAGTTATAAAAATCTTTTCTTGGAAGTGAGTTGTGTCTTTTTTGAGTTGAAGAAGATCACCTCCTCAGTCCAGCAAGGTTTTTGTGGAAAGATTAATCAGGTCTCTCTTACTCGTTTTTTGTGTATGGTTTTACACGATCTTTTTGGTTATGCATGAATCGTTTAAAGCATGCTAGAATAGGGTTTTCTAGTTTGGGCTAAGAGTAGGGTTCTCTTAGGCTTATATCCACAAAGGACCCTTGTGTTGGGTGCCTTGGTCTCTTTTTTTGGGGTGGGAACTATAGATTGGCTGCGATTGCTTGTAAGGATTCTTGATGCATAGTGAAAATCTAATTCTGATTTTGGATTAGATAACTGGATTAGCTTCTCTAGTAATAAAGAGTGAACCAGTATAAAAAGATTGTGTCTTTCTTCTCTTGATCTAATCTTTTTCTCTTATTCAAGTATTAATCAAGTTTTTCATAAAGTTGCAAGTTTTATATTGGTGAAAAAAAGGATGTTAATGAAGGATCATGTTTAAGGAATGATTGATTAAGTATTGATTACATTCGATTCATATATGTGTTTGTGATACGATCCATATAAAAGTTTTTTGTAACTATTTTTTTAAAGGTACATTTTATTTTGAAAACCAATTCAGCTCATCCCCATCTTGGTTTATTGAGTTCCATCATCTTTTTTCAATTGGTATCAGAGCTAAGTCTTGAAAGTTACTTAAGAACACAATTTTTCTAAAAGATGGGCTCAAAACAAAATCACTTTCAAAGAGGGTGCATCTTTGAATCGACCTCCTTTGTTTAAGGGTGAACATTTTTCTTTTTGGCAAAATAGAATGGAAATATTTATTTAATCAATTGATCCCGATGCATGGAATGCCATCATTAAAGGTCCTTTCATTCCTACTAAAGAACTGAATGGTTAATTAATACTAAAAGAATGAGATGAAATGAAAGATGATGAGAAAATAAAAGTGCAAGATGATAAAAAAGATAATAACATTTTAACTTTTGGTTTATCTTCTAATGAATTCTTTCATACTGCGAGGTGCAAAAGTGCCAAAGAAATTTGGAATATGCTTGAAGTCACTCATGAAGGCACAACAGATGTGAGAAGAGCAAGAAATCACACTCTTGTATTCAAATATGAAGCATTCCGAATGAAGAATGGGGAAACCATTTCAGAACTTCAAACAAGATTCACTTATATTATGAACCATCTCCTTGGTCTAGGAAAAATGTTTGAAGATGAAGAGCTGAACATCAAGAATTTGAATTGTCTTACAAGAACTTGGGAACCAAAGGTTACAACAATCAAGGAATCCAAGAATCTAGCTACTATGACAATGGAAGCTCTCTTCAGTAAATTACTTGCCTATGAACATGAACTGACTCAACTATCTTATGTAGAAGAAACAAAAAAGGAAAGGAAAGGAATTGCACTAAAATTCAACTCCTCAAGGGAAGAATACAAAGACAGTTCCAACATTGAGGAAGATGCAGAGAACTTCAATTCGATGGTAAGAAAATTTGGAATATTTCTCAGGAAATCCAAGGATAGAAAATTCTCTAAATCCTCCAAGAAGATTGAGAAAAACAACAACTACACATGCTTTAAATGTGGTAAGCAAGGTCATATAAAATCTGAAAAAGTGTCTTATCTACCTTAGAAAACATGTTGGTGAAAAGAAAGCAAAGAAGGACATAAAACAAAAGCAAGCCTACATAGTGTGGTAAAATAATGTGTCAACAACCTCCGACTCTTCAAGTATGAAGAAATTGCTAATGTATGCTTAATGGAAAAATCCATGAATGATCCATTAACAAATGAAGAAACTGAGGTAAATCCTGATTTTGAAGAACTTTTAGAAGCATTTAATGAAATGCATGAGGAAGCCCAAAGGAAAGCTGTTTTAAACAAAAAGCTGAAAAGCAAACTGAAATTGCATATCACTAAATTGGTTTCAACACAAGGTAAGCTGAGTGAACTGAAACAAGAAAATGAAAAATTTGTTTCAAGATGTAAAGTCACTGCTTGTGATGATACATACCTCTACTTCCTATAACATGGATGATTACAAGTTTTTGCAAACTAAGTTTGAAAATTTCAAAAAGGATCACTATGCTAAATGTATGAAATTGCAAACTGAGCTTTCCTATCTTAAATATCTATTTGGAAAATTAAACAAAGGAAAAAGTGATCTTAATTACATGCTTAGTGTGCAAAAGCATACTAAAAATAAGAATGACTTGGGGTATAACAAGCAAACCACCTTTTCAAAGAAAACTCAGTTTGTATCCTCAAAAGGGGTGAACCCAAATAAGGTCTACAAAAAGAGGAACATGGTGTATTCTAAGAGAAATGCAAAAACATGTCATTATTGCATGAAAAGGGGTCACACTCAATATAAGTGCTATGTTAGAAGATTTGATGTTCCAAGAGGAAAATGCATGTGGATTCCAAAAGATTTATTTGTGAAAATTGACCCCATTGGACCCAACTTAAATTTGGTACCACCTCTCTCTAATTGATTTTGTCTTGTAGGTGTGCCTAAAAGAAAGGGATTCACTATGGTACTTGGATAGTGGCTGCTCTAGGCACATGACGGGTGACAAGTTTAAACTCTCTGACTTTGTGTCAAAAGATGGAGGACATGTCACATCTGGAGACAATAACAAAGGAAAAATAATAGGAGAAGGAAATATTGGAAATCAACACAAAACTCAAATAAAGAACATGTTATATGTGGATGGACTAAAACACAACCTTCTAAGCATTAGTCAACTTTGGGACAAAGGCTTCAAAATTGAATTCAACAAAAATTGTTGTCTTACAAGTGAAGCCATGTCCGATAAAGTTGTCCACATTGGCAAGAGAATAGGTAATATCTATATGCTGAATGTTAAGCATGCATCATTTCATGAGCTGAGTTACTTGGTAAGTAAAATAGATGATTCTTGGTTGTGGCATCGTAGGGATGCACACATTAATATGCATCATCTTAATCATCTAGTTAGGAAAGTCTTATTAATTGGTCTTCCAAAACTCAAGTATGAGAAAAATAAACTATGTGAAGCTTGTCAAAAAGGGAAGCAAGTTAAAAACTCCTTTCAAATTAAAAACGTTGTTTCTACTACAAAACCCCTTGAACTACTTCACATCGATTTATTTGGTCCCTCTAGAACTATGAGTTTAGGTGGAAATTACTATGGCTTAGTAATAGTGGATGATTACTCAAGGTTCACTTGGACTTTGTTTTTGAAAACCAAAAAAGAAGCTTTTGATGCTTTTCGCAAACTTGCCATGGTGATTCAAAATGAAAAAGAAAGAATATGAGATGTCTATGATGGGAGAATTGAACTTCTTTCTAGGACTCCAAGTCAAGCAAATGGAACATGTAACCTTCCTCAGTCAAACCAAATACTGTATATAACTGATTAAGAATTTGGTATGGAAAAATGCAAAGAAGAATCTGCTCTCATGGCTACTTCAACCTACCTTGACTTAGATGGGAAAGGTAAAACAGTGGATGAATTAAGATATAGAGGTATGATTGGATCACTTCTCTACCTAACTGCAAGTAGACTGGATATCATGCAAAGTGTTTGCTTATGTGCAAGATACCAGTCCAATCCTAAGGAATCTCACTTAATTGCAATTAAAAGGATCATTAAGTATCTTAAGGGCACAACCAATGTAGGTTTGTGGTATCCCAAAGGTGCCTCCTTAAATTTAATAGGCTTTTCAGATTCTGATTTTGTAGGATGCAAATTAGATAGAAAAAGTACAAATGAGACATGCCACCTATTAGGAAGCTCTCTAGTGTCTTAGAATTGCAAGATGCAAGCTTGTGTCGTAGTTTTGACTACCAAAGCTGAATATATAGCTGTAGGAAGTTGTTGTGCTCAAAGTCTCTAAATGAAGCAACAACTAGAAGACTTTGGAGTAAACCTTGATCGCATTCCTCTAAAATGTGACAACACAAGTGCTATCAATCTAACCAAAAACCCTGTCATGCATTCTAGGACTAAACACATAGAATTAAGGCATCATTTTCTTAGAGATCATGTGTTAAAAGGTGACTGCAGCATTGAGTTCATTGATAGTGAGCATCAACTAGTAGACACTTTCACTAAACTGCTTGCTAGAGATAGGTTCTTTTTCATTAGAAATGAACTAGGCATATTAGAGGCATCAAGCATAGAATGACATTCTATTTGCATAGTGTGTGATTCACATTGATATTCACATCATTTGTTTCTATTTAGTATGTGTCACAAGTTATTTATTCATATGCATACTCATTAGTTTTTTTAAAATCACATGTTTTTCTTTGTTATTTCGTGATTTATATCTGGTAAGTTTTTGAAAAATTTTTGTTTTAATTGATTACCATTGCTTGATATGTGTTTCCAATTTTGAAAACTTTTTGTTTTAATCGATTACCCCGTGTTTTAATCGATTACATGCATGTATGTTTGAATTCAGTGTGGATTTTGTTCTGTTTTAATCGATTACTTAACATTTTAATCAATTACAATGGCCTCAAGGGGAGTTTTTCTGGCATACTTAATCGATTACGCTTGTGCTTTAATCGATTACTAATAGTAGCTTTTGGTTTTAAGTGAAAACTAGGGCCAGTTTAATCGATTACTTGTGTGTCTATTGCATGCAATCCATTACATTTCTTCGTTTTCACCTCATCAAAACCTCCATTACTCCAGCATTTAATCCTTCACCTACCATAGCCAACCAGAACGTCACTTTCCCTCTATAAAAGGAAACTCAAACCTCCACTTTAGTCACACCTTCAACTATCACAAAGTTACCATTTCCAAACCCCACCCTCTCTTCTACCTTTGAACCTTTGTTTATCTTCTGAAGATGGCCAGATCCCCTCCAGAGCTCAAAAGAAAGTCAAATCCTCAAAAAGGAAGTAAGGAGAGTGCTCTCAAGTGGCTTTGACTAGGCTGGATATGTGGTTCACAAATGAAAACAAGAAGAATGATTTCAAGATGATCTATGCTATGAAGAATGCGAGAATACCCAAGTTTTTGGATTTGGAATGGTTCTTTTAGCAGGGATTTAACTTTCCCAACTTGCTCGAAGCATAGGGTCTGTCAACATTTGTGCAAATGAAAGGAACTTTCTACCCGGAGTTGGTAAAAGTTTTCTATACATGTGCCTATACTGACATGGAAGGCAATTTGTACTCTACTGTCAATGGTGTAGAGAGAGATCATCATTGAAATGCTGCTATTTGGAAAGTAGTTGCAAGACTGGATATGGATGAAGTTCGTAAGTTTGAGGAATTTGTGAATGGCTATAGTAAAATGCAGACATGCAGAGGTATGCCTCTTGACCCAACAAGGAATCTGAGAAACCGCCTTGGAGTTGGTGGTTTAACCGCAGAAGATAGAATGTTAGTGTATCTCATTACCTACACTCTCGCACCAAGGTCAAGAAATCATGCTCAAATTACTAACAACAACTTACAAATCCTATATGGGCTAAAATCAGGTATTCAAATGAATTAGGTACTTCTGATTGAAGATTGTCATACCCTAATTTCGTCCGGGGACCTTTGCTTGATGACATGCGACCTTTCTTTGGTCCTTGTGAGGTGCTTGGCATCCATCATTAGGCAATTTATGAAATTCCAGGACATGCCGAAAGACCCAAAAAAATATTGATGCACAATCCGTAAGTTTCCGTGACACACCGGAAATCAAATGGAAGCATCGTTGCATAATTAAGTGAGGTTCCGTAACATTCCGTGAGTCAAAAAGGGGATGATTATGTAATCCGCAAGGTTCCGTAACATTACGGAAAGAAAACAAGTATCGTTACGAAATTCGTAAGTTTCCGTAACTTTACGAAAAAAGAATCACCAAAAAAGAGCAGAGGGGGGTGTACTTAGTAAAAATGGGGTGCAAATAGCACCCAGGCCCACATGGGCCCTCCAGAATATTCCTCTAGAAGGCTGTTGCTTCTGGAGGAAGCAACCTGGCTCGCCTGGGCGAGCTGGGCGGCAACCACCTCCCCTATTTTGCTATAAATAGGGGAGGAAGTGAAGAAGAAAGGGGTTCAGCCCCTTGGGCACTTCTCTCTCTTTCGAATTTGCTTGGAAAAATTGTTTCCGTGAAGAAAATCTAAGCCGAGGCGCTTCCGAAACGTTTTCGTAACGTTTTCCGTGAAGAATTTCGCAAAGGTTTCGACCGTTCTTCGACGTTCTTCATTCGTTCTTCATCGTTCTTCGATCTTCAACGGGTAAGTACCTCGAACCAAGCTTTTCGATTCATTCTATGTACCCGTAGTGGTCCACATTGTGTTTCGTGTATTTCTATTCTCGTTTCATTTACTCTTTATACCCCCTTTTGACGTGCTTAAGCAATTTTACTTAAGTCATTTCTCGCTTAACTTAAAAATAAAATAAATTTCCACCGAACGTTTGAATTGTATTATCCGTTAACTTCGGTTAAAATGAATTCCGACCGTTCGGTCGTGCCGTAACCACGTTGGAAATCAAAAAAGAGGTAAAATAATAATATAATAATAAAAAAAACATCTTTTAGCCAAATAAAGCGGAAAATCAATCGGACGTTTTCTCTTTGGGATTTCTCATTCTTAATCGAATTGATTAATAACTAAAGTGAAACTAAGGCTAAAATCAACTCGCCTAGTCAAGCTCGTCCACAAAAATAGGCTTTTGAAGTTTGTCATTTCAATTTCTCACTAAGTAAAATGGGTCATTTTTAAGGTCCAACGCCTTAAGATGATCACCTCTTAAGCAAAAAGAGAATCACTTGTTCCGAAAGAACTACGTAGGTCTGAGTTCCTCATAAAGGATACGTAGGAGCAAAAGCCCCGCTTTTGTCGACCACCCCAAGAGATCTTTAATGGTCCAATGCCTTAACGTTTCTCTCCTTTCAAAAAAACAAGAGATCGTTAATGGTCCAATGCCTTAACGTTTCTCTCCTTTCAAAAACAAGAGATCGTTAATGGTCCAACGCCTTAACGTTTCTCCCCTTTCAAAATCAAAGACCGTTTAATGGTTCAACACCTTAAATGACCTTTTGTTCAATAAAAACATATTTTGCAAAAAAGACAAAAACAACTTCACCAAACACTTTGTTCCGAAAGAACTACGTAGGTCTGATTTTCTCATCCCAAATTGAGGAATACGTAGGAGCAAAGGGAAACACCCTTGTCGACCACAAAAAAGGAAAAATATAAAAAGGATATAAGGACATAAAAGGGAACGTAAAAATCAAAGTCATGTTTGCACATTCGATTAAAGGCTGCCGTCCCTTTGGACGGACGTGTGGGGTGCTAATACCTTCCCCGTGCGTAAATACAACTCCCGAACCTTTCACTTAAAAGTTCGTAGATCGCGTCTTTTCCGGTTTTTCCGACGTTTTCCTAAAAAAAAACGTTGGTGGCGACCCCGCGCGTATTCCTTTCGTGGAACACGCATCCCGCGAGTCTCGCGTCGCCCTCCCGCCGAAGGGTAGGTTGCGACAAAGATGTTATGTTAAAAAGCTGTCGACTAGTGGATTATGAATTTCCACATGTTGTCTTGGCCTCTAGATTCATTGATTACTTCAATATCGATGTTTCTAATGAGATAGTAGATTTCACCAAAGCCTCTAATGAGATAACCGAAAGGAATCTCAAGAAGCTTAGGATGACATATGCTAATAATGAATGGATTATGGTCAGAGAGCCACCAGTAGCAACAAATATCAATCAGATGGAAGAAGAAGAAGAAGAAGAAGCTCAACAAGATCTTGCACACCAATGGAACCCTTTTGAGTCTCTTATGATTCAGAAGATGGATGCTATTCTTCACCACCATCAAGAGCATCAAGCCGAAGCTCCCATCTCATTAGAAAACATTACTACTAGGCTTGAAAACATAGAAACTAGGTTATCCATTAGTAACCTTCTTAACCTAAATGTGGATGAAGCATAGTTATGTCCAATATACCCTTGGGGGGTAGGATTGCATCAGTTCACTCCAAAATAACATCAAGAGAATACTCAATATCTCAAAGATAACCGATTAGCCTCTAAATGAGAAAGATCTTGTGCTATCTTTAGTGGAAAAGAGAAAAGAAGCAAAAAAAATTATAGTAACTCACAACTTCTTAATCTTTTGGTTATAAACATCTTTTCTTGGAATTGAGTTGTGTCTTTTGAGTTGAAGAAGATCACTTCCTCAACCCATCAAGGTTGTTGTGGAAAGATTGGTCAGGTTGTATCTGTCTTACTCGTTTTTTTTTTGTGTAAGGTTTTACATGGTCTTTTTGGTTATGCATGAATCGCTTAAAGCATGCTAGAATATGGTTTTCTAGTTTGGGCTAAGAGTAGGGTTCTCTTAGGCTTATATTCACAGAGGACCCTAGTGTTATGTGCCTTAGTCTCCTTTTCTGGGGTGGGAACTATAGATTAGTTGTGATTTCTTGTAAGGATTCTTGATGCATAATGAAAATCTAATTTTGGTTTTGGATTAGATAACTGGATTAGCTTCTCTAGTAATAGAGAGTGAACTAGTATAAAAAGATTGTGTCTTTTTTCTCTTGATTTGATCTTTTTCTCTCATTCAAGTATTAATCAAGTTTTTCATAAAGTTGCAAGTTTTATATTTGTTAAATAAAGGATGTTAATGAAGGATCATGTTTAAAGAAGCATTGATTAAGTATTGATTACATTCGATTCATATATGTGTTTGTGATACGATCCATACAAAAGTTTTTTGTAACTCTTTTTTTCAAAAGGTACATTTTGTTTTGAAAACCAGTTCACCTCCCTCTTGGTTTATTGAGTTCCATCATCTTTTTTCACAAAGTGTTCCATCCTGGCATTATGGTTGACCATGATAAAGTGGAGGTGATTGCAATATTGCCTCCCCCAAATTGTGTGAGAGTTGTTTGGAGCTTTTTGGGGCATGCCACATTCTATAGGAGATTTGTAAAAGATTTCTCTAAAATGGTAAAGCACCTAAATGATTTCTTAGCCAAGGAGGCTACTTTTGAGTTTTCTGATGAGTGTCTAAGGGCATTCAATTTGCTGAAGGAGAAGTTGGTAAGTGCTTTTGTGGTGGTTGCCCCTAACTGGTCATTACCTTTCGAGCTCATGTGTGATGCCAGTGATTCAGTTGTGGGGGTAGTTTTGGGGCAAAGGAAAAAAAGGTGTTCCATACGATCTACTAGGCTAGTAGAACACTTGATGACGCCTAAAATAATTACACCACAATAGGAAAGGAATTTTTAGCAGTTGTTTTTGCATTTGACGAGTTTAGGCACTAACTGGTAGTGTCTAAGGTTGTTGTTTTTACTGGCCCCTCTTCTATTAAGTTTCTCTTGTCTAAGCAAGATGCTAAGCCATAGTTCTACTAGCCTACCAACACTATTTGCACACACTGTGAGTGAAAAAGGGCCCTATACCCGGGTCCATGGGAGCATAAGGAGTGGAGGTGAATCTGTGATCATGCTAGGTCTCCGACTTGCTTGATTACAGTGAACCCTCATCTAGAGCTTTTCTCTTTGAAAACTTATTGTTGCTAGTAGTCCCTACTGCTGCAATATGTTCTTCGAAGGGGATGATACCTCTAGAAACCATCAAGAGAGATATAACTACCTTGGGGATTATTGCTAAAAGCCTAGTTAGTTCTCTCCCTTATAGGTCCCTTAAATAGGGGCACAGAGCAAACACGCTGCGTGCCATTTTTCACACTGCCATGCATAAGTATCATATACCCTTTCGCTTATGTTCGGTAAATATTGTCATACTGTGTACATTCCCGCATTGTGTCTTTTGCATAGGCATTGCATATGGGTTCTGTCTTCATCCCTTCTGTAAACAAACCAACGGAGGGTCCGTGTCGCCTTCTTAAAAACGTGCGTTGGGGCATTTTGCTACCCCTAGATGTCGTATCTAAGAAGGGGACAAATTCCCCGGACCCCCGCATTCCTAGATTGCATCTGTGTCATATGCATTCCATCATGCATTCATCCATCCCACCCATGAGATATCGGAGTTTTGATTTGCACCAGCTTTTGTCTCACTTTAGTAAGCATGGGAACAAATCAAACCGGCAAGAGGTTCTACCAAGTCAAGGTCAAAAGCCTAGATACCACCAGCATCAAGGAATTAGGGCGGTTGATGGAACCTCTCCAAATGCAAGCCTTCCGCAAGACTTATGGAAAGATCTTAGAGTTGACCATAGCAGAGGTGTCCATAGAAGCCATTGCATCACTTACCCAATACTACGACCAGCCTTTGAGGTGCTTCACATTCGGAGACTTCCAATTAGTACCAACCATTGAAGAATTTGAGGAAATTCTAGGATGTCCTCTCGGGGGCAGAAAACCATATCTTTCCTCCGGGTGTCTCCCCTCTTTGAGCAGAATTGCAACTGTGGTCAAGGATTCAGCAAGAGGTTTGGACCGCATAAAACAGACTCGGAACGGCATAGCGGGCCTACCACAGAGGTACCTAGAAGACAAGGCGAGGGGTATGGCCAATCAAGGAGATTGGGTCCCGTTTATGGATGTGTTAGCTTTGCTAATTTTTGGGGTCGTCCTCTTTCCGAACGTGGATGGTTTGGTGGACCTAGCAGCAATCGACGCTTTCCTTGCCTACCACCATAGCAAGGAAAGTCCGGTGGTAGCTGTCTTGGCAGATCTATTTGACACATTTGACCGAAGGTGCGAAAAGAGTAGCGCACGGATCATCTGTTGCTTACCCGCCCTCTGTGTTTGATTGGTTTCGCACTTGTTCCAACAAGACACAAGACATCCATGTCCGCTCCTGAGCCATCGCTCGTGTACTGAAAAGAGGAGAATAGATTGGGACCAGCTCTTGGCCGGGATAGGAGGTAGAACAATCAGTTGGTTCCCCCGATGGAAGGAAGGAAAAGAAGGAGTCCTTTTCTCATGTGGAAGATACCCAAACATTCCGCTGGTAGGAACGAGGGGTTGTATTAACTACAATCCCGCGCTCGCTATAAGACAACTAGGATACCCCATGAGGGGAGCACCAACGGAAGAAAGCATGTCTCCTTTCCTTGTGAGGGATTTCGGCGCACAAAATTCGAAGACTATACAAAGAATCCATAAGGCATGGGAAACCCCGTTAAGGAAAGATCAAGAACTTAGAGGCATTCGTAATGGCATCATTGGTGGGTACCACGAATGGCTGAAAGTTCATATACGAGGTTTAGATTGGCTCACCGAGTTAAAAGTCGTCAGCGAAGAGAGTTTTGAAGCACCGGAAGAGGACGAAGAAGTCCAAGCTCTCAAAAGCGAGTTAGGAAAGGCGAAATTTGCCAAGGAGAAGTTCAAGTTGGCCGCAACACACATTCGGAAGGAGTGTGCCGGGTTACGGGAGGAGAATGCGATTACCGCAAGAGCCCTTGAACAAGAGACCAAGAGGGCTCGCAAGGAAGAGTATGGCCGGAACAAATTTCGCGGAGCTCTATGGGGTAGCAATAGTGAACTCAAGTTGCGAAGGGAAGAAAGGGACCAGTCGCGAGCACATAGCATGGTTCTGAAAGAGGAGTTAATTGCTTGTTCGAGGTCCAAAAGAAGCTTGTCTCAGCGTTTATGCGAGACGGAGACCAACATGCTAGCTATCATCGCTAAGTACCAAGAAGAGTTAGGTCTAGCCACGGCCCACGAGCATAGAATCGCGGACGAGTATGCTCAAGTATACGCGGAAAAAGAGGCTAGAGGAAGGGTGATCGAATCTTTACACCAAGAGGCAACCATGTGGATGGACCGATTTGCTCTTACCTTGAACGGGAGTCAAGAACTTCCCCGCTTGTTAGCCAAGGCCAAGGCGATGGCAGACACCTACTCCGCCCCCGAAGAGATTCATGGGCTTCTCGGCTATTGTCAGCATATGATAGACTTAATGGCCCACATAATTAGAAATCGTTAGGAAACTTGTATGGTCTCTCAGACCTTGACTAGATACGACTTCCTTTTTGAAATAAAATGAGTTGGTCCCATGTTTCTACTCCAAAAAGCTTGTGCAAATCACTCCTACATTTCATCTCTAGCATGCATTTTCTTTCTTTACCCACTCCTCACGTTTGGTTTTTCGGGGAAAAACACCATAACTAAACGCGCCGCAAGGTATCCCTATCGCACCAGATCCAAATCTAGAACGATGGGTGATCAAGAGGAGATGCAGGAACAGATGAAAGCCGACATGTCGGCTCTGAAAGAACAAATGGCCTCCATGATGGAGGCCATGTTAAGTATGAAGCAGCTCATAGAGAAAAACGCGGCCACCGCCGCCGCTGTCAGTTCGGCTGCCGAAGCAGACCCGACTCTCTTGGCAACTACGCACCATCCTCCCTCAAACATAGTAGGACGGGGAAGGGACACACTGGGGCACGATGGCAGCCCTCACCTGGGATACAACCGAGCGGCTTACCCTTATGGATTGCTGCCCAACTATTCACCACCCGTCTTGCAAGAAGATGCGGGCCACATTGCTTCTCCCGTCCATGAAAGAGAGCCTCCTCAGCAGCCCGACGAAGTCCACAAAGACCCTCAAGATTATGCTCGAAGGGATGTCGAGTTCTATCCCCCGATCCCCGAAGGGCCGGCACCAGGCACGTTGCCTCAACCCAACATCGCAGCACCACCAATAGTTTTGTCCACGGAAGGGCCGCCTCCAGCAACTGAAGAAAGGAGGAAGCTCGATCTCCTTGAGGAAAGATTGAGGGCCGTGGAAGGATTTGGGGATTATCCGTTCGCAGACATGACGGATCTTTGCTTAGTACCCGATGTTGTTATTCCCCCGAAGTTCAAAGTGCCGGACTTCGACAAGTATAAAGGGACGACTTGTCCCAAAAACCATCTCAAGATGTACTGCCGTAAGATGGGCGCCCACTCTAAAGATGAAAAGCTATTAATACACTTCTTTCAGGATAGCTTGGCCGGAGCTGCGGTAGTGTGGTACACTAATTTGGAAGCTTCCCGTATCCGTACTTGGAAGGATCTGATTACCGCCTTCCTAAGGCAGTATCAGTACAATTCTGATATGGCTCCTGACCGTACTCAACTGCAGAATATGTTCAAGAAAGAGGGTGAAACCTTTAAAGAATATGCGCAGCGATGGAGGGATTTGGCGGCACAAGTAGCTCCTCCCATGGTTGAGAGAGAGATGATCACCATGATGGTAGACACTCTGCCAGTGTTCTACTATGAGAAGCTAGTAGGTTACATGCCGTCCAGCTTTGCGGATCTAGTGTTTGCCGGGGAAAGAATCGAGGTAGGATTGAAAAGAGGAAAGTTTGATTACGTTTCCTCCACAAATGCGAATGCCAAAAGAATCGGGGCAACAGGGGCAAAAAGGAAGGAGGGAGATGCCCATGCCGTCTCTTCGACACCCGCGTGGGTCAAACCCCAGCAAACACCTCATGGTACCCATCAATACACGCAACATCACCCAAGCTTCTCGGCTCATACTGGGAACGCCTCTAGTTCAACACCCGTGCAGCCTAAGGCACCCACCCAGAGAGAAGCTCCCTAAGTTCCAACTCCGAACACGACTCGACCGCCCGGTAATTCCAACACGACAAGGAACTTCCCTCCAAGGCCATTTCCGGAATTCACCCCACTCCCAATGACGTACGAAGATCTTCTGCCATCCCTCATCGCCAATCATTTGGCCGTGGTAACTCCCGGAAAGGTCCTCGAACCCCCTTTCCTGAAGTGGTATGACCCTAACGCAACTTGCAAGTACCATGGGGGTGTCCCGGGGCATTCCGTCGAAAAATGCTTGGCCCTTACATACAAGGTCCAACATTTAATGGATGCTGGATGGCTGACTTTCCAAGAGGATTGGCCCAATGTGAGAACCAACCCGCTCGCCAATCATGGAGGGGGAGCGGTTAATGCAGTTGAGTCCGATAGGCCGCACAGGTCTAAACCTTTAAGGGATGTGGCAACCCCTAGGAGGTTTATCTTTGAGGCCCTACAAAAAGGAGGTGTGATTCCCCATAGTGGGTGTAAGGAGGATTCCTGTCTGCTACACTCCGGCGAGCTGCATGACATGGAGACGTGTTTGGGAGTAGAGGAATTGTTACAGCGGATGATAGATCAAGGTCGACTGGAAGTCGGCAGTGAAGGAAAAGAAGAGCTGCATATATGCATGCAGTCTATGGAGGGAAGCAGTGTTGCGAAGCCCAAACCCTTGGTGATATACTTCACTAAAAGCGCAGCTTCGCAAAAGCCCGGACACCCCTTAATAGCCAAACCTGTTCCTTTCCCGTACCAAAATAGCCACGCGGTCCCGTGGAGGTATACACCTCCGAGGGAGAAGGAAGAAGAAGTCACTGACGCCAGCTCGCTGTCAGCTAAAGTAACAAATATCACGGGACTGAGTGGTGTGACCCGTAGTGGTCGTGTGTTCGCACCTCCGAACCTACCCGTCCAACCCGCGGACGTCAAGGGAAAAGGAAAAGTGGTGGAGGAACAAGATGCCGAAGCACCCCACGCTTCGAATAAAGATATTCCGGCAAAGGGCCCCCCGGAGAAAAAGGATGGTAAAAAGGAGGTGTCGCTAGAGGAAGCCAGCGAGTTCCTTCGGATAATTCAGCAGAGCGAATTCAAGGTTATCGAACAGCTCAACAAAACCCCGGACAGGGTCTCGCTGTTGGAGTTACTTATGAGCTCCGAGCCTCATCGGGCTCTGCTAGTAAAAGTTCTGAACGAGGCTCATGTGGCCCAAGATATCTCGGTAGAAGGTTTCGGAGGGCTGGTCAACAATATCACTGCCAACAACTATCTTGCCTTCGCCGAAGAAGAAATCCCTGCCGAGGGGAGAGGGCATAATAAGGCTTTACACGTATCAGTCAAGTGTATGGACCATATCGTAGCCAAGGTGCTCATCGATAATGGTTCCAGTTTAAACGTGATGCCTAAGAGCACCTTGGAGAAGTTACCATTCAATGCTTCCCACTTAAAACCAAGTTCAATGGTGGTTCGTGCCTTCGACGGCACTCGCCGAGAGGTTAGGGGAGAGATCGATCTCCCGGTACAAATAGGCCCTCACACCTGCCAAGTCACCTTCCAAATAATGGATATTAACCCCCCTTACAGCTGCCTGTTGGGGCGCCCGTGGATCCACTCAGTGGGAGTTGTGCCTTCTACACTCCACCAAAAGCTGAAATTCGTAGTGGAGGGGCACTTGGTCATCGTGTCAGGTGAGGAAGACATCTTGGTAAGCTGCCCATCCTCCATGCCTTATGTGGAAGCCGCAGAAGAATCGTTAGAAACTACTTTCCAGTCTTTTGAGGTGGTCAGCATTTCCTCCGAGGACTCCCTATTTGGGCAGCCTTGTCTGTCCGATGCAGCGGTAATGATGGCCCGAGTTATGTTGGGGAACGGTTATGAACCCGGGATGGGTTTAGGCAAAGACAACGGCGGCATAACTAGCCTGATAAATACTCAAGGAAACCGTGGGAAGTATGGTTTAGGCTATAAGCCCACTCAGGCGGACATGAAAATAAGCATCGCGGGAAGGAAGAACAGTGGTCAAAGCTCGCGTTGGAGACAAGAAAGTGAAGGAAGCCCGCCCTGCCACATAAGTAGAAGCTTTATAAGCGCGGGTCTGGGAGACGAAGGTCAAGTGTTCGCGATATGCGAAGATGATGTTCCGAGTACTTTGGATTTGGTACGACCATGCCCTCCTGATTTCCGGCTGGGAAATTGGCGAGTGGAAGAACGCCCCGGCATTTACGCAACGAGCATAATGTAAACCTTTACGGTTTTAAAAGCTCTATAGTTGGGCCTAGGCTTTAGAGTTTTTCCTTTTGTTAAGGCTTTGTGTCTTTTGTTTTTGAATTTATAATACAAGGATCTTTTTTCATCTGTTCCTGGTCTCTACCCATTCTCATTCATTTGCATGTTTACTTCTTTTTCTGAAATGGCAGATCCGATGACGAGTCCCCCGAAGGTACTAATACCTGGGACCCGCCTATCGACTTCGAGCAAGAAATGAATCAAGCGGAAGATGAAGGAAATGAGGATGTAGGACTTCCCCCAGAACTAGAAAGAATGGTCGCCCATGAGGACCAAGAAACGGGGCCTCATCAAGAAGAAACAGAGCTAGTAGACTTAGGAATTGACAGTGGAAAGAGGGAAGTAAAGATAGGTACAGGTATTACCGCACCTATCCGTGAAAAATTAATAATCCTGCTAAAAGACTACCAAGACATCTTTGCTTGGTCATACCAAGATATGCCCGGTTTGAGTTCTGACATTGTACAGCACCGATTACCTCTAAATCCCGAGTGTTCCCCGGTAAAACAGAAACTGAGAAGGATGAAGCCCGAAACATCCTTGAAGATAAAAGAAGAAGTGAAGAAGCAATTTGACGCTGGATTTCTGGCCGTCGCTCGGTATCCAGAATGGGTTGCCAACATCGTACCGGTTCCTAAGAAAGATGGAAAAGTACGAATGTGTGTGGATTATCGGGACCTGAATCGGGCCAGTCCCAAGGACAATTTTCCTTTACCACACATCGATATCCTCGTAGATAACACGGCCAATTTCGCTTTATTTTCCTTCATGGACAGTTTCTCTGGTTACAATCAGATAAAGATGGCGCCCGAGGATATGGAAAAGACTACTTTCGTCACCCTGTGGGGGACGTTCTATTAAAGGGTGATGTCCTTTGGACTCAAGAATGTCGGGGCAACTTATCAACGGGCCATGGTAGCTTTGTTCCATGATATGATGCATCAAGAGATCGAGGTCTACGTGGACGACATAATTGCTAAATCTAAATCCGAGGAAGAACACCTTGTCAACCTGCGGAAGTTGTTCGAAAGGCTTAAGAAATATCAATTAAGGTTGAACCCCGCTAAGTGTACCTTTGGGGTCAAATCAGGGAAATTGCTTGGTTTCATTGTAAGCCAGAAAGGGATAGAGGTAGACCCCGAAAAAGTGAAGGCTATCCTTGAGATGCCAGAACCCCGTACAGAGAGGCAAGTCCGAGGTTTCCTGGGGCGCTTGAATTATATTGTCAGATTCATATCGCAGCTCACCGCCATTTGTGAGCCGTTGTTCAAGCTCTTGCGCAAAAACCAAACTGATCGCTGGAATAAGGATTGCCAAGAGGCTTTTGGAAGGATCAAAAAGTGCCTAATGAATCCTCCCGTGCTTATGCCACCAGTACCTGGAAGGCCTCTCATTTTGTACATGACAATCTTGGACGAGTCAATGGGGTGTATGCTGGGGCAACATGACGAATCCGGGAAGAAAGAGCGCGCTGTTTACTACCTAAGTAAGAAGTTCACGACCTGTGAGATGAATTACTCCTTGCTCGAAAGAACGTGTTGTGCTTTAGTATGGGCATCCCATCGCCTAAGGCAGTACATGCTGAGCCATACTACCTGGTTGATATCCAAAATGGACCCGGTTAAGTACATCTTTGAAAAGCTAGCTCTCACGGGACGAATCGCCCGGTGGCAAGTCCTGCTATCTGAGTTTGATATAGTCTATGTCACCCAAAAGGCGATAAAAGGAAGCGCTTTAACAGATTATTTGGCTCAACAGCCTCTTAACGACTACCAGCCCATGCATCCTGAATTCCCGGATGAGGACATCATGGCCTTGTTCGAGGAAAAATTGGACGAAGATCGGGACAAATGGACTGTATGGTTTGACGGAGCGTCAAACATTCTAGGTCATGGCGTTGGGGCAGTGTTGGTCTCTCCGGACAATCAATGTGTACCTTTCACAGCCAGGCTAGGATTTGACTGCACCAACAACATGGCCGAATATGAAGCATGTGCCCTAGCCGTCCAGGCAGCAATTGACTCCAATGTCAAACTACTCAAGGTGTACGGCGACTCAGCGTTGGTAATCCATCAGCTGAGAGGGGAATGGGAAACTAGAGATCCCAAGCTGATACCCTACAAAGCCTATATCAAGGAATTGGCTAAGACCTTCGATGAGATCTCCTTCCATCATGTTCCCCGCGAGGAAAATCAAATGGCGGATGCACTTGCTACGTTGGCGTCTATGTTCCAGCTAACACCGCATGGGGATCTACCCTACATTGAATTTTGGTGTCGTGGCAAACCCGCGCATTGTTGCCAGGTGGAAGAGGAACGGGACGGAAAGCCTTGGTATTTCGACATCAAGCGGTATGTCGTAAGCAAAGAATACCCGCCAGAGATTGCCGACAACGATAAAAGGACATTGAGAAGGTTGGCAGCCGGTTTCTTCATGAGCGGAAGCATACTGTATAAAAGAAATCACGACATGACACTCCTGCGGTGTGTGGATGCCAAGGAGGCAAATCACGTGATCGAGGAAGTCCACGAGGGCTCGTTTGGAACGCACGCCAACGGGCATGCTATGGCCAGGAAGATCCTAAGAGCAGGTTATTACTGGCTTACCATGGAAAGTGATTGTTGTGTCCATGTGAGGAAATGCCACAAATGTCAAGCATTCTCAGATAATGTCAATGCCCCACCACATCCTCTGAATGTCATGTCCGCCCCTTGGCCTTTCTCCATGTGGGGAATAGATGTCATCGGGGCCATTGAGCCCAAGGCCTCGAATGGTCATCGCTTCATCCTCGTAGCGATAGATTATTTCACCAAGTGGGTCGAGGCGGCTTCATATACCAATGTCACGAGGAATGTGGTGATCAAGTTCATTAAGAAAGAGATCATCTGCCGATATGGTTTGCCAAGGAAGATTATCACGGACAACGGCACCAACCTGAATAACAAGATGATGGGGGAAATGTGCGAGGAGTTTAAAATCCAGCATCACAATTCCACACCCTACCGGCCAAAGATGAATGGAGCCGTGGAAGCGGCCAATAAGAATATCAAAAAGATTATCCAAAAGATGACCGTGTCATACAAGGATTGGCACGAAATGCTCCCATTCGCGTTACACGGTTACCGAACTTCAGTGCGAACGTCAACTGGGGCAACGCCGTTCTCATTGGTATATGGGATGGAGGCTGTGTTACCGTTTGAGGTAGAAGTCCCGTCATTAAGGATCTTGGTAGAATCCGGATTAAAAGAATCAGAGTGGGCTCAAACGCGCTATGACCAGCTCAACCTCATTGAGGGTAAGCGCTTAACGGCCATGAGTCATGGGCGCTTATACCAGCAAAGAATGAAGAGTGCATTCGACAAGAAAGTACGCTTACACAAGTTCCATGAGGGAGACCTTGTGCTAAAGAAAATGTCCCATGCTTTCAAGAACCATCGAGGGAAATGGGCCCCGAACTACGAAGGGCCTTTTGTTGTGAAGAGGGCTTTTTCCGGAGGAGCCCTGGTGCTTACCAACATGGATGGCGAAGAGCTACCTTCACCCGTGAACTCTGATGTCGTCAAACAAGATTATGCTTAGAAGCTGGGGCAATTAAGGGTGTCGCTGCATGTTCTTTATCTTTATGCGTTTTCTGGATTTCCCCCAGGGATTTCCTGTCTGTTGTATCTCTCGTTACAATCTTTCAAAGAAATGAACGTGGATTCGAGGCTTTAGTCCTCACGTTAGTTTCAAACCTTGCGTTAATCTGTGATCACCTGAGCCCTTCCGCTCAGTTCATGGGATGCCCCAAGCGCTTAATTAGAATTGAACCTGAACCAACTTTCCCTAAATTTGCTGCGTTTGAAAACATTCATGCATACGCATACGCATACGCATGCATGTTGTTGTGGTAAAACAGGGGCAGGATCATCTTGGGCTACCTTCTGGGGTAGAGACAAAACATGAACGGCAGAAACCAATCAAGGTAAGACAATGACGCGGTCAAGATTGGCCATACCTGGTTGTTTATTACTTGCAGGTACTTAAGGACGGATGCAAGTGGGGATGGGGTCACGACCGACCGATCGTTGCCCCTTCTCTGCGCGAAACAAGCAGAGAATGTCGCTGCAAGGCAGCCCCGTATCCTTTGTATTTTGCAGCTTTCTTTTACTATTTGTTTGTTTTAAAAAAGTAAAAATAAGTAATCAACACCTAATTCTAACCTAAGTAAGTTCAAGTTAGGCAAGACGCTAATCCATGAGAAGGGAGGGGACATGGTTAATGTTCCCCTCAAAAAAAAAAAAAAAATGTGCAGGTTAGCTCGCCTGGGCGAGCCACCCCTGCACCAAATTATAAGAATGACGAAAGGGGGGACGTTTTTGCATTCAAAAACTTCTTTTCCCCCCTTTCAAAAGCCATACCCACGGGATTGACGAGTTTGCAGCCCTAGGGTCATCCTTTTTCGCATTTTTTGATTCCGTTTTGCGCTTTTGTTCATCACCAACAAGTAAGTGTTCCATCCCTAAGCTTTCTAGCTTTTCATTGGTGTATTTTGATCTCCTTTTGGTGCTCTAAATTGTGGGAATGTGCTCAAATATATGGGGCAATTTTGGTTTGTTTTCTTGCTTGATTAGGTTGAATTAGGGGTTTGTATGGGATGGCCCTAGGCCTATAATGCATTTTGGAACAATGGGACATGCCACATTGTCCCCGTTCTCTTGCTATTGACGCCTAAACGCGCGCCCACCAAGTGTTCGGTGAAATGCCTCAATGGCATTAGCGCGTGACTTTTGTAAGGAAACAACCCATGGGGCATTTTGGTTTGTACATATTTTCTATTTTTGGAATATGTATTCATTCCCGAAAAAGGCTAGAGTAATTGCCCCACATATATCCTAGGCCTAGGAACTAAAATTTTATGCAAAAAGAACACAAGTGGAGGTGCATATTGGGTAAAGTTACCCTTTTTGGCCAGCAATCAGCTATGGGCCACGCTACAATAATTTCCCTACGCCTAGATGTTTAGGAATTTTGCTCGTCATGAATGTGTAGGTTTAGAATAGGTAGCAAAATACCTTTGGCAATTTACACTTTGGGTATGATAGCAAAATACTTGGATGTATGTACATATAATTTTTGGTAGTCAAAATGTCTCACAAAAAAAATATATATAAATATGTTGCATGTTATGTAAAGAAAATACATTACAAAAAAAATATATACCTTTTAATTTGAATACAATTTTAGTCAGCAAAGGAAAATATACTTGAATTTGCATGCGGCTTTAGGTAGCAAAAACTTGAAAAGATCATGAAATGTAGCACCTTATTGTGTAGATAGTCAAGATTCATCATGAAGTTTGTGTATGTATAGGTATTAGAAATACCAAGATGTGCACATGTGCAATTTTTGGTACCCCAAAATGCTTTGAGTATGCATGTATGTAAATTTAGACAAGGAAATGTGTGTGATGTAAGTAACAAATACACCTTGGAAGTACATGTAAATAATCTAGGTAACGAAGCTGCCTTGATTGTATATGGGTGCATTTTTCTTAGTTAATAGAATGTCTTGTGCAAGTGAACGTTCGTAAGGAAATATGCGCATAAGCTTGCTCTAAATTTACATTGATGTTTGTATTTATGGGAGGAGGTTGTATGCCATTTTTTTTAAGAGTAGTGTCCCACTGGTAAAGCTAACTTTCCAAATGTTTGCCTTCGCAGGAAATGGCCCCGAGGAAGCTTGCCTCAAAGAGGTCCAGGAAGGACAAGGCAGCCGAAGGAACTAGTTCCGCTCCGGAGTATGACAGTCACCGCTTTAGGAGCGCTGTACACCAGCAGCGCTTCGAGGCCATCAAGGGATGGTCGTTTCTCCGGGAGCGACGCGTCCAGCTCAGGGACGACGAGTATACTGATTTCCAGGAGGAAATAGGGCGCCGGCGGTGGGCATCACTGGTTACTCCCATGGCCAAGTTTGATCCAGAAATAGTCCTTGAGTTTTATGCCAATGCTTGGCCAACAGAGGAGGGCGTGCGTGACATGAGATCCTGGGTAAGGGGTCAGTGGATCCCGTTTGATGCCGACGCTATCGGCCAACTCCTAGGATATCCGTTGGTGTTGGAAGAGGGCCAGGAATGTGAGTATGACCAGAGGAGGAACCGGTCTGATGGGTTCGATGAGGAGGCCATCGCCCAGCTGCTATGAATACCGGGGCAGGATTTTGCCCGGACTACTGCAGGGAGGCGAGTGCGAATCATGCGCACCAACATGACCACCCTGACCCAGATATGGATGACGTTGCTCCTCAGCAACATCCTGCCCACCGATCATAATTCCGACCTTCCCATGCCGAAGTGTCAGCTGGTGTACGCCATCCTGACACGGATGAGCATCCATGTGGCTCAGTTGATCGCTGATGCCATCTATATTTTTGCAGGTATGGCGCCTACTAGGCACCCTTTGGACCCAGACAAGTCCAACAGGGCCCTGGGATTCCCCGCACTGATCACAGGACTCTGCCAGTCGTTCGAAGTCCCCATTGCACCTACCAAGGTGATTCGGCCGCCCATCACCCAGGCTTTTATTGAGAAGTACTGTACCCAGAGACAGGCTCAGGGTGATGCTCCACAGGCCGCAGGCGCGCCACCACCGCCTCATCAGGCTGGCCAGGCTGGGGCATTTGACATGGAGCAGTATTTACGGCATTTGGTTCGCCAGCAGGCGGCCAACCACCGAGCACATGTACAGACCCATGATTTTCTGTACCAGATGAGCCTTAGCATGCAGCGCCAGGGCTTCGCTTCTTTTTCATGCCCTACTCCAGACCAGTTCAGGGCAGAGGTTGCATGGCCCGGAGATTGGCCCGAGGCCCAGGCAGGAGAGGCACCCCCAGAAGCTCCCGGCGATGGAGAAGAGGCCCACGAGGACGAGGAGATGGCCGATTTGCTTGACTTCTTGGGAGGGAGTGGAGATACGTGACTGGGAGATCCCCAGATTCATGTTTTCTTTCATATTTCTTTTGTCATTTTTATTCTATGTTATTGTTTTGACTTGAGAGACTAATGTTTGTTTTTGTTGTTTCGATTGTCATTTGTACAGCGCATACATTTTTAGATTGTTGCGTTAGTGTTTATATATCATTACTATCGATGATGTTTGAAATTCTGGAACCGTGTAGAGTTCTTCGTTTAGGAACATCGTCCCAAAAATATATATGTAAAATAAACAAAAATCATGATAAAAAATAAAAATAGAAAAGAAAAAATGAAATGAATGAAATGGAAAAGAGAACAAAAGGGAAAAGAAGAGAGCAAGTAAAGAAAAAGAGAGCAAATAAGGAAAAAAAGGGGGAAAAGCAAGTAAGGAAAAAGGTGGAAAAAGAGAAAATAAGTTGTCTAGCTAAAAACCGACATGCTTTTGAAAAGAGATGATTTCCAACTTTTCTTTGAAAAAACATTCATTGATCATAACCGATTTTTGAAGAAAAAACGTGTCTACACCTGAAGGGTGAATGCTGTGAAAATTTCCCCGGACGCCCGAAATGGACTTGGAGGAATGCACAAATTGATAAAAGAACATATTTTGGAAACATTGGATTGATTTAAAATAGAGGAAATGAATCCTGAGCCCTAGCATCACATGACCATAAAAATTTGACACTTGAGCGTCCGCATAGGTGCATGCATGACCAGTTTTGCATAAAATTTCCAAATCATCATTTTTTGCATTTGTGTCATGGAAATAATGTGGGGCATCCCTTTTATCCTTGAACCAAACCAAGCCCTGACATATATCATGTCTAGCCATTCTACAAGCTTTGAGCCAAAATCCTGACTCACCATAAACCTTGACCCAGGGTGAGAATGTCAATCCTTACCCTCGGAAGCGAAAAGAATAGAAGGGAAATTTCCAATCAAAGAAAGGGAAAGAAGGAAGATTTCCAATCAAAGAGAAAGCAAAAAAAGAAAAGAAGGAAAATTCCCCAATCAAAGAGTGGGAGAAAGCAAAAAGAAAAGAAAGGAAATTCCCAATCAAAGAATGGGAGAAAGTAAGAAAGGAAGAAGAAGAAGGAAAGAAAGCTCCTGATCAGGGATCGAAGGAAAAACAGAAGAAATGTGCAGAAAGGTCTTTGGACCGGACAATATCTGAACAATACAGAATTGTCACCAAATGAACAAAAAGAAGGAAAGGAAACCACGACCTAAAATGGTCTTCTCCCTTTGATTACCAACCAAAATCCCGTGCGCTAGCGACTTTTTCGCCCCGCACTAAACAAAAACAGAAAAAGAAAAAGCTAACAAAAAAATCAAAAGCCAAAAACACACAAAAGCCGAAAAACCCATCAAGAAAACCCATTCCCAAGGGAAGTCCTATTGATCCATGATCACGCATGTAATTTTTGATTTGATAGGAAATAATTTGCAAAGTCAAGTCATGACATATCTATGGTTCGGAATTAGGATGAAACACTTACCTGTGCGAGATTGATACACTTTGAGTGATTTTCTTCTATTTTTGTCGGACCCAGTGTTTCCTCTAAATGTTCATTTAGAAACGAAATGCTAACATCCAAAATCTCAGTTAAGGTTATGGGGGGATTTCATCAGCAGACTCTCCTTCCCCGGTAAACGCATTGTTTTTCACTAAAAAAAAAGCGTATGCTGCTCTAATCAGTTGGAATATTTATCTCTTTACTTAGCATGTTTGCATTTTAGCGAAGAAAACACCGAGACTTTTTCAAGTCTCACAAATTATCCAGAACTACGTAGGTCTGAGTTCCTCATTGGGGGATACGTAGGAGCAAGAGCCTCGCTTTTGTCGACCGCACCGCTTTTTGTTGCCATGACCCAAGAGCTGGTAACCCGCGGAGACACCTTACGGTTATTCGCACCTCGTCATTCAGTCACCCCAGGTGTGATTGACGAGCAGAGGCCAATATGGTCATCTGCGCCCTTTCCGGAGATGTCAGCATTTTCCGATGGAGATTTTTCAAGTCTCACAAATTATCTAGAACTACGTAGGTCTGAGTTCCTCATTGGAGGATACGTAGGAGCAAGAGCCTTGCTTTTGTCGGCCGCCCCATAATCTTTGTCATACTGACCCTGAGGTCATGTGACATGCACCCTTGTGTCATCCAGAGGCGGCGGGCCCGATGATACGCGGAGATACCTTACGGTTATCCGCACCTTTGTGTCATCCAGAGGCGGCGGGCCCGATGATACGCGGAGATACCTTACGGTTATCCGCACCCTTGTGTCATCCAGAGGCAGCGGGCCCGATGATACGCGGAGATACCTTACGGTTATCCGCACCCTTTTGTCATCCAGAGGCGGCGGGCCCGATGACAAGCAGAGACAAAATTTGGTCATTCTGCACCCTTGTGTCATCCAGAGGCGGCGGGCCCGATGATACGCGGAAATACCTTACGGTTATCCGCACCCTTGTGTCATCCAGAGGCAGCGGGCCCGATGATACGCGGAGATACCTTACGGTTATCCGCACCCTTTTGTCATCCAGAGTCGGCGGGCCCGATGACAAGCAGAGACAAAATTTGGTCATTCTGCACCCTTGTGTCATCCAGAGGTGGCGGGCCCGATGATACGCGGAGATACCTTACGGTTATCCGCACCCTTGTGTCATCCAGAGGCGACGGGCCCGATGATACGCGGAAATACCCGAGTGGTTATCCGTATAAACATTCTTTTGCTATCTGTAAGACAGAACGCTTGATAGCATGCAGAGGCTGACATAATCTTCTGCACCTTTTGTTCCTCCGGGAACAACAAGTCATTTACATGCGGAAATTTCATGGTCACCCACGACTCTCGTCAACCGAGAGGAGCGAAATTAGTGTCATACACTGATTTTCGTCCGGGGACCTTTGCTTGATGACATGCGACCTTTCTTTGGTCCTTGTGAGGTGCTTGGCACCCATCATTAGGCAATTTGTGAAAATCCGGGAACGACAAGTCATGGTCACCCGCGACTCTCGTAAACCGAGAGGAGCGAAATTAGTGTCATACACTGATTTTCGTCCGGGGACCTTTGCTTGATGGCATGTGACCTTTCTTTGGTCCTTGTGAGGTGCTTGGCACCCATCATTAGGCAATTTGTGAAATTCCGGGAACGACAAGTCATGGTCACCCGCGACTCTCGTCAACCGAGAGGAGCGAAATTAGTGTCATACACTGATTTTCGTCCGGGGACCTTTGCTTGATGACATGCGACCTTTCTTTGGTCCTTGTGAGGTGCTTGGCACCCATCATTAGGCAATTTGAGAAATTCCGGGAATAACAAGTCATTTGCATGTGGAGATTTTATGGTCACCAGCGACTCTCGTCAAATCGAGAGGAACGAAATTAGTGTCTTATCTTTACTTCCCTTTTATCTCCAATAAAAGACAAGTAAAGAGGGGCAACTGTCATACCCTAATTTCGTCCGGGGACGTTTGCTTGATGACATGCGACCTTTCTTTGGTCCTTGTGAGGTGCTTGGCATCCATCATTAGGCAATTTATGAAATTCCAGGACATGCCGAAAGACCCAAAAAAATATTGATGCACAATCCGTAAGTTTCCGTGACACACCGGAAATCAAATGGAAGCATCGTTGCATAATTAAGTGAGGTTCCGTAACATTCCGTGAGTCAAAAAGGGGATGATTATGTAATCCGCAAGGTTCCGTAACATTACGGAAAGAAAACAAGTATCGTTACGAAATTCGTAAGTTTCCGTAACTTTACGAAAAAAGAATCACCAAAAAAGAGCAGAGGGGGGGTGTACTTAGTAAAAATGGGGGTGCAAATAGCACCCAGGCCCACATGGGCCCTTCAGAATATTCCTCCAGAAGGCTGTTGCTTCTGGAGGAAGCAACCTGGCTCGCCTGGGCGAGCTGGGCGGCAACCACCTCCCCTATTTTGCTATAAATAGGGGAGGAAGTGAAGAAGAAAGGGGTTCAGCCCCTTTGGCACTTCTCTCTCTTTCGAATTTGCTTGGAAAAATTGTTTCCGTGAAGAAAATCTAAGCCGAGGCGCTTCCGAAACGTTTCCGTAACGTTTTCCGTGAAGAATTTCGCAAAGGTTTCGACCGTTCTTCGACGTTCTTCATTGTTCTTCGATCTTCAACGGGTAAGTACCTCGAACCAAGCTTTTCGATTCATTCTATGTACCCGTAGTGGTCCACATTGTGTTTCGTGTATTTCTATTCTCGTTTCATTTACTCTTTATACCCCCTTTTGACGTGCTTAAGCCATTTTACTTAAGTCATTTCTCGCTTAACTTAAAAATAAAATAAATTTTCACCGAACGTTTGAATTGTATTATCCGTTAACTTCGGTTAAAATGAATTCCGACCGTTCGGTCGTGCCGTAACCACGTTGGAAATCAAAAAAGAGGTAAAATAATAATATAATAATAAAAAAAAACATCTTTTAGCCAAATAAAGCGGAAAATCAATCGGACGTTTTCTCTTTGGGATTTCTCATTCTTAATCGAATTGATTAATAACTAAAGTGAAACTAAGGCTAAAATCAACTTGCCTAGTCAAGCTCGTCCACAAAAATAGGCTTTTGAAGTTTGTCATTTCAATTTCTCACTAAGTAAAATGGGTCATTTTTAAGGTCCAACGCCTTAAGATGATCACCTCTTAAGCAAAAAGAGAATCACTTGTTCCGAAAGAACTACGTAGGTCTGAGTTCCTCATAAAGGATACGTAGGAGCAAAAGCCCCGCTTTTGTCGACCACCCCAAGAGATCGTTAATGGTCCAATGCCTTAACGTTTCTCTCCTTTCAAAAAAACAAGAGATCGTTAATGGTCCAATGCCTTAACGTTTCTCTCCTTTCAAAAACAAGAGATCGTTAATGGTCCAACGCCTTAACGTTTCTCCCCTTTCAAAATCAAAGACCGTTTAATGGTTCAACACCTTAAATGACCTTTTGTTCAATAAAAACATATTTTGCAAAAAAGACAAAAACAACTTCACCAAACACTTTGTTCCGAAAGAACTACGTAGGTCTGATTTTCTCATCCCAAATTGAGGAATACGTAGGAGCAAAGGGAAACACCCTTGTCGACCACAAAAAAGGAAAAATATAAAAAGGATATACGGACATAAAAGGGAACGTAAAAATCAAAGTCATGTTTGCACATTCGATTAAAGGCTGCCGTCCCTTGGGACGGACGTGTGGGGTGCTAATACCTTCCCCGTGCGTAAATACAACTCCCGAACCTTTCACTTAAAAGTTCGTAGATCGTGTCTTTTTCGGTTTTTCCGACGTTTTCCTCAAAAAAAACGTTGGTGGCGACCCCGCGCATATTCCTTTCGTGGAACACGCATCCCGCGAGTCTCGCGTCGCCCTCCCGCCGAAGGGTAGGTTGCGACAAAGATGTTATGTTAAAAAGCTGTCGACTAGTGGATTATGAATTTCCACATGTTGTCTTGGCCTCTAGATTCATTGATTACTTCAATATCGATGTTTCTAATGAGATAGTAGATTTCACCAAAGCCTCTAATGAGATAACCGAAAGGAATCTCAAGAAGCTTAGGATGACATATGCTAATAATGAATGGATTATGGTCAGAGAGCCACCAGTAGCAACAAATATCAATCAGATGGAAGAAGAAGAAGAAGAAGAAGCTCAACAAGATCTTGCACACCAATGGAACCCTTTTGAGTCTCTTATGATTCAGAAGATGGATGCTATTCTTCACCACCATCAAGAGCATCAAGCCGAAGCTCCCATCTCATTAGAAAACATTACTACTAGGCTTGAAAACATAGAAACTAGGTTATCCATTAGTAACCTTCTTAACCTAAATGTGGATGAAGCATAGTTATGTCCAATATACCCTTGGGGGGTAGGATTGCATCAGTTCACTCCAAAATAACATCAAGAGAATACTCAATATCTCAAAGATAACCGATTAGCCTCTAAATGAGAAAGATCTTGTGCTATCTTTAGTGGAAAAGAGAAAAGAAGCAAAAAAAATTATAGTAACTCACAACTTCTTAATCTTTTGGTTATAAACATCTTTTCTTGGAATTGAGTTGTGTCTTTTGAGTTGAAGAAGATCACTTCCTCAACCCATCAAGGTTGTTGTGGAAAGATTGGTCAGGTTGTATCTGTCTTACTCGTTTTTTTTTTGTGTAAGGTTTTACATGGTCTTTTTGGTTATGCATGAATCGCTTAAAGCATGCTAGAATATGGTTTTCTAGTTTGGGCTAAGAGTAGGGTTCTCTTAGGCTTATATTCACAGAGGACCCTAGTGTTACGTGCCTTAGTCTCCTTTTCTGGGGTGGGAACTATAGATTAGTTGTGATTTCTTGTAAGGATTCTTGATGCATAATGAAAATCTAATTTTGGTTTTGGATTAGATAACTGGATTAGCTTCTCTAGTAATAGAGAGTGAACTAGTATAAAAAGATTGTGTCTTTTTTCTCTTGATTTGATCTTTTTCTCTCATTCAAGTATTAATCAAGTTTTTCATAAAGTTGCAAGTTTTATATTTGTTAAATAAAGGATGTTAATGAAGGATCATGTTTAAAGAAGAATTGATTAAGTATTGATTACATTCGATTCATATATGTGTTTGTGATACGATCCATACAAAAGTTTTTTGTAACTCTTTTTTTCAAAAGGTACATTTTGTTTTGAAAACCAGTTCACCTCCCTCTTGGTTTATTGAGTTCCATCATCTTTTTTCACAAAGTGTTCCATCCTGGCATTATGGTTGACCATGATAAAGTGGAGGTGATTGCAATATTGCCTCCCCCAAATTGTGTGAGAGTTGTTTGGAGCTTTTTGGGGCATGCCACATTCTATAGGAGATTTGTAAAAGATTTCTCTAAAATGGTAAAGCACCTAAATGATTTCTTAGCCAAGGAGGCTACTTTTGAGTTTTCTGATGAGTGTCTAAGGGCATTCAATTTGCTGAAGGAGAAGTTGGTAAGTGATTTTGTGGTGGTTGCCCCTAACTGGTCATTACCTTTCGAGCTCATGTGTGATGCCAGTGATTCAGTTGTGGGGGTAGTTTTGGGGCAAAGGAAAAAAAGGTGTTCCATACGATCTACTAGGCTAGTAGAACACTTGATGACGCCTAAAATAATTACACCACAATAGGAAAGGAATTTTTAGCAGTTGTTTTTGCATTTGACGAGTTTAGGCACTAACTGGTAGTGTCTAAGGTTGTTGTTTTTACTGACCCCTCTTCTATTAAGTTTCTCTTGTCTAAGCAAGATGCTAAGCCATAGTTCTACTAGCCTACCATTCATTTGAATGCTCGCATGCTTGTGGCAACTTTTGATAGATGCCAATGGATAGGTGATGGAGGCTTGCTTGAGAAGCTGGATCTTTGAGCTTCAATAAGGTCATTCAATGGTTATTTTCAACCATGGAGATGCAACGAAAGATAAAAGAGAAGAGGTGAGAGGAGGTGCCATCCATTAGGGAATAAGCCATGGAAGAAGGAGCTTCACCACCAAGAGAGTGCCTTAGAGACGAAGCTTCAATGGAGGAAAAGAATGAGAGAGAGAGGGGGGGGGGCACGAAATTGAAGGAGAAAGAGGGAGAGAAGTTGAACTTTGAAGTGTGTCTCACAAGTTTCTCATTCATCAAAGTTATGACAAGTGTTACACATGCTTCTATTTATAGCCTATGTCACTAACTAAATGAAAGCTTCCTTGAGAAGCTTCTTAGAGAAGCTTCCTTGAGAAGCTTCCTTGAGAGGCTTCCTTCAAAAGCTAGAGTTTAGCTACACACCCCTCTAATAGCTAAGCTCACCTCTTTGAGAAGCTTCCTTGAGAAGCTAGAGCATAGCTAGACATACCCCTCTAATAACTAAGCTCACCCCTGTGGCAACCTATCCTTCGGCAGGAGGGCGACGCAGGGCTCACGGGTGCCTCTTCCAAGGGAGGAAGGCTCGCGGAGTCGCCACCAATGTTTATTCGGGGAAAACTTTGGAAAAATCGGAAAAGGTGTGGTCTACAAACTTTAAGTGTGAAAGGTTCGGGAGTTGTATCTACGCACGGGGAAGGTATTAGCACCCCACGCGTCTGTCACAACGGACGACAACCTTTAATCAAATGTGCAATATCATGTCTTCAATTTGTTTTATTTTCCCTTTTTTATGTTTTTATGTCTTTTGTATTTTTTTATTTTTTTGTGGTCGACAAGGGTGTTTCCCTCGCTCCTACGTATCCTCAATTGCGATGAGGAAATCAGACATACCTAGTTCTTTTAGAACTAAACATTGGTTGAGTTGTTTTGATCTTTTTCCGCAAGATCGATTTTAACCGCACAAAAGTCGTTTAAGGCGTTGGACCATTAAACGATCTTTTGATTCTTTTGAAAGGAGAGAAACATTAAGGCGTTGGACCGTTAACGATCTCTTTTTTTTTTAAAGGAGAGAAAGGTTAAGGCGTTGGACAATTAACGATCTCTTGGGGTGGTCGACAAAAGTGGGACTTTTGCTTCTATGTATCCTCAATTGCGATGAGGAAATCAGACCTACGTAGTTCTTGCAAAAGCGGTAAAGTTACATGTTGATTTTATGCTTTTGAACGGTCCATGTTAACCGATAAAAACAAAGAGGACCGTTTAAGGCGTTGGACCTTAAAATGGTTTTTAGTGATTTTTTGCGGACAAAGCTTGATTTGTGAGTTGATTTTAGCTTTAGTTTCACTTTGGTTATTAGTCAATTCATTTAAGAAAACTTCCAAAGAAAAACGTCCGATTGATTTTTTTGATTATTTTATTCAAAGATATTTTGATTATTTTTTTATTATTTTTTCAAGATATTTTGATTATTTTATTATTATTTTGCCTTTTTTAGTTTAATCGTGGTTACAGTGTAAACGATCGGTTAGATTTTGCTTTAACAGTGATTAAACGAGATTACAACGCAAATGATCGGTTGAAATTCATTTTATCATTTATTAGGCGAGATAACGGTTTAAACTATCGGTTAAAGCTCGTTAAAAATGGAAGAAAAGAAAATTGAAGGTGAACGAAATAAAGATGAAAGCTAACAAAACAAGAAATGAATTGAAAGTCTCAAATTCGAAAACTTATCGGTTGAAGAACGAAGAACGAACGAAAAACGGATGAAGAACGGTGAAGAACGGCGGAAAACCTTCATGGATTTGCTCAAGGAAACGTCTTGGAAGCGTTACGGAAGCACCTTGGCTTGGATTTTCTTCACGGAAACAATTTTTTTCACCCATAACAACTTAAATGCATAGCACAGGGGTTAGGGACCCTTTGGAATAGCCTTCCTGCGCCTATTTATAGGAAAATAGGGGAGGATGTTGTCGCCCAGCTCGCCCCGGCAAGCTGGGTTGCTTCCTCCTTAAGTAACCCAGCTTCCAAATGTTCTGGAAGAGCCCATATTCAAAAATTTGAAAATTTCTATTTGAACCCCAATCTTGATAAGTGCACCCCCCTTCTTTCGTAATTTACGGAAAAGTTACGGAAGCCTTACGGAAGCATATAGGACTTGACTTTCTTATTTTTTTTTCTTTTCCTTCTTACCCATCTTAAGTGAAATATGTTTATTCAGGGTTACAGGAATTTTAAGGAAGCATTACGAAAGCATATATGACTTGATTTTCCTCTTTTTCCTCTTCCCTTTCACCAATATTAAGTGAAATATACTTACCCAAGGTTTTCGGAAATTCTACGGAAACATTACGGAAGTTTCGGAAACCATTTTCAACAAAATGTGGAGTTGCTTAGCCAGGAAGAAAGAAAAGGTCCAGAATCCTCTAGATGGGCCCAGATTTTGGGAATTTCTATTTGCACCCCCATTTTACTAAATACACCCCCTTATGTGTTTTTATATCGATTTCTTTTTCGAAACATCACAGAACTTTACGTATTATGCAATGATACCCTTTTTTCCCTCCGAAATGTTGTGGGACTTTACGAATTATGCAACAATGCTCTTTTTGACTTCCAGAATGTTGTGGAACTTTATGGATAGTGCAACAATGCTTGTTTTGACTTCCAGAATGTTGTGAGACTTTATGGATTACACAATGATGGGTGTTAAACATTTTGAGGTGGTTAAGCGGAGGTCGCATGCCAAAAAATAATGGTCCCCGGACGAAATTAGGGTATGACAGTTGCCCCTCTTTACTTATCTTTTATTGGTGATAAAAAGGAAGTAAAGATAAGACACTAATTTCCTTCAAGTGGAACATCATTCAACTGATCAATATCCCAACTAGCGGAACCTATCATTCAGAAAGAATAAAGAAGGCATCAGAAGCGTCAGCAAAACTTCCATGCCTTGAAAGCGATAAAATGGGATAACCATGACATTTCCACATGCTATCGAACTCTATCGTCCTAGCAGAGAAGAATTTTGTGTGTCGTTGGACTTGAATGTCTCTAGATGATGAAAGTAAAACCTGCAAAGATTTTCAAAATAATCAGAATCGGACAACCAACATCATCCCGATATCATCGGACTCCTTTGCCTTGGTTGACAAAAGGTGCGAATAACCATAAAGTATCTATGTATGACATCGGACTCGTCGTCTTTGGATGACAAAGGTTCAGAAGACGACATTAGTCTCTGCGTGTCAACGGGCTCGCTTGCCTCTAGTTGACAAAAGGTGCAGATGACGATGTTAGTCTCTGCGTGTCAACGGGCTCACTTGCCTCTGGTTGACAAAAGGTGCAGATAACCATAAGGTACCCCCGCATGTCATTGGAATCGCCATCTCTGGATGACAAAAGGTATGGATAACCAAAAGGTACCCCCGCATGTCATCAGACTCGCTATCTTTGGATGACAAAGGTGCAGAAGATGGCGTTAGTCTCTGCGTGTCAACAGGCTCGCTTGCCCCTGATTGACAAAAGGTGTAGATGACGACGTTAGTCTCTGCGTGTCAACGGGCTCGCTTGCCTCTTGTTGACGAAAGGTGCAGATAACCATAAGGTACCCCTGCATGTCATTGGACTCGCTGTCTCTGAATGACAAAAGGTGCGGATAACCATAAGGTACCCCTGCATGTCATCGGACTCGCCGTCTCTAGATGACAAAAGGTGCGAATAACCATAAGGTACCCCCGCATGTCATCGGACTCGCCGTCTCTGGATGACAAAAGGTGTGTGCGGGTTATCGTCGGGTGTCTCCGCATGCCACTGGACTCATGGGTCACGGTAACAAAAGGTGGGGTGGTCGACAAAAGCAGGACTTTTGCTCCTACGTATCCTTAATTGGTGATGAGGAACTTAGACCTACGTAGTTCTTGAGAAAGCGGTGTGAGACTAAAATAGTTTCTACCGGAAGATGCTGACATCTTCGGAAAGGGTGCAGATGACCACATTGGTCTCTGCTTGTCAATCGAACTTGGGGTCTCCGAAGGACTAGGTACGGATAACCGTAAGGTGTCTCTGCATGTTACTGGACTCTCGGGTCATTGGATAGCAAAGGGTGTGTGCGGGTTACCGTTGGGTATCTCCACATGCCACCGGACTCTTGGGTCACGGTAACAAAAGGTTGGGTGGTCAACAAAAGCAGGGTTTTTGCTCCTACGTATCATCAATTGGTGATGAGGAACTCAGACTTACGTAGTTCTTGATAACTGTGAGACTAAAATAGTCTCGGTGTTCTTTCACTAAAATGCGAACATGCTTTAGTAAAGAAACAAAACCTCTAACCGATCAGGGAAACATATAATTTTTTGGAGAAAAACAATGTGTTTATTGGGAAATGAGAGTATGCTGATAAAATCTTCTAATAACCACAAATGAGATTTCAGATAACAGCGTTTCATTTCTAAATGACCATTTAGAGGAAACATTGGGTCCAACAAAATAGAAGAAAATCACTCAAAGTGTATCAATCTCACACAAGTAAGTGTTTTAATCCTA
This sequence comes from Glycine soja, assembly GCF_004193775.1. Classification (NCBI taxonomy): domain Eukaryota; kingdom Viridiplantae; phylum Streptophyta; class Magnoliopsida; order Fabales; family Fabaceae; genus Glycine; species Glycine soja. The sequence continues at coordinate 35,910,776 of NC_041015.1, read as the reverse complement.
ATTCCAAACCATAGATATGTCATGACTTGATTATGCAAATCATTTCCTATCAAATCAAAGATTACATGCGTGATCACAGATCAATAGGACTTTTTCGGAAATGGTGTTTTTTGTGTGGGAAATTTGGCTTTGAGTGTTTTGGCCTTTTCCTTTTCTGTTTTTGTTTAGTGTGGGGCGAAAAAGTCACCGACGCACAGGATTTTTGTTGGCAATCCAAGGGAGAGGACCACTTCAAGTCGTGGTTTCCTTTCTTTTCTTATTTGCTTGTGACAATTCACATATTGTCTGGTCCAAAGACCTTTCTATATATTTCTTTTATTTTCTTCCGATCTTCAATCAGGAACTTTTCTTTTTCTTTTGTTTTCTTCCGATCTTTGATTGGGAATTTCTATTTTTCTTTTGTTTTCTTTCGATCTTTGATCGGGAACTTTCTTTGTTCTGGAAGCGTGTTAGCAGCTCAATAGTGAATGACTTTTTTTTTCTTGGGAGACCCCATTGTTCCTTCTTCCGAGGACAGGGATGGAAATTCTCATCCTGGGTCAAGGTTTATGGTGGTTTGAGGTCTTGGGTCAAAAGGCTTGCAGAATGGCCGGACATGATGTATGTCAGGGTGTTGGTTTGGCCAGCGATTCAAGGATAAAGGGGATGCCCCACATTTTTTTCCATGACACACATACAACAATGATGATTTGGAAATTTTATGCAAAACTGGTCATGCATGCACCTATGTGGACACTCAAGCATCAAGTTTTTATGGTCATGTGACACTAGGGATCATGATTCATTTTTCCTATTTAAGTCAACCTAGTGTTTCCAAAACATGTTCTTTCATCAATTCATGCATTCATCCGAGTCCATTTTGGGCGTTCGGGAAAATTTTCATAGCATTCACCCTTCAGGTGCATACACATTTTTCTTCAAATACCTTGTGTTTTGAATGACAAGTTCATTTCCTTTCAAAAGCATGTTGGCTTTTTAGCTAACCAATTTTATTTTTATTTTACTTTTTTGTTTTTTTATCATGAGGTATTTTGCTACCTAAACATACATACATACATATATATATATATATATATATATATATATATATATATATATATATATATATATATATATTTGTGAGGTATTTTTTTTGCTACCTAAATTACATACATGCATATCTAAGGTATTTTCACTACCTAAACACACATACATATATTTTGTGAGGTATGACTACCTTCCGAGCTTGTGATTGTTTTATTTAAATTCCTAGGATCATGAGCAACTAGGTGTGTCCTACTATGACTTGAGAAACAAAGGTGATCAAATAACAAACAGAGATTTAAAATAGTAGCGCTTCTTTAACGTCTTGAGCTGGACGTGTGATGACTTGTCGGTCATGGACCTAGTACTTTGCTTACCTTTGGCTTTGGACTTGGTCGCCTGCTAGTCGGCCACGGGTTGTAGGCAATGCTCCAGCCTTTGTAGATGAGCTGAGGGGCTCTGGAGGTGGCGGCGGTGCTTTTATTGCCTGCTGCCAGTCATCCCCAGGCTGCTATGGTGTCTCGCCCTGCGCCTGCCTGGGGGTGCAGTACTTCTTGATGAAAGCCCGGTTAATAGGGGGCCTGATGACCTTGTTGGGGGCAACGGGCACTCCGTAGAACTGACAAAGGCCCGTAATCAGAGCTGGAAACCCCAGGACCCTGTTGGACTTCTCCGGGTCCACCGGGTGTCTTGCAGGCGCGATCCCTACAAATAATGGATGGCATCCAAAATCAATTGAGCCACGTGCATACTTAACTATGTCATGACGACACAGACCAACTAACACTTTTGCAGGGGTAGATCGGAGTTGTGGTGGTGTGCATGATCCACACTCATCTCCATGCAGCGGCTGGGTGAAATCTTGCTCCGGTAAGCATAATAGCTGCACGATAGCCTTCCTCTCTGGTTATGCTCGCATAGTTGGTCGCCCTCCAATATCAAGGGGTGGCCTAGGAACTGATAAAAGAAAACTACTAGCCCTTCACCTAGGAGCGCAGGCCTCGATTAAGCATTAAGGGCGGAGGACCTTGAGTTCTCTGAAGGCGAGGGCATGTTGCCCTATGAAGGCGAGGGCATGCTACCCTCTAAAGGCGAGAATGTGTAGTCCTCTGAAGGTGAGGGCGTGTAGCCCTTTGAAGGTGAGGGCATGTAACCCTACGAAGGCGAGGGCGTATAGCCCTCTAAACGGGAGGACGTGTAGTCCTCTGAAGGTGAGGACGTGTAGCCCTCTGAAGGCGAGGACGTGTAGTCCTCTAAAGGTGAGGGCGTGTAGTCCTCTGAAGGTGAAGACGTGTAGCCCTCTGAAGGCGAGGACATGTAGCCCATTGAAGGTGAGGACGTGTAGTCCTCTGAAGGCGAGGACGTGTAGTCCTCTAAAGGCGAGGGCGTGTAGTCCTCTAAAGGCGAGAGCGTGTATTCCTCTGAAGGCGAGGACATGTAATCCTCTGAAGGCGAGGGCGTGTAGCCCTCTGAAGGCGGGGACGTGTAGCCCTCTGAAGATGAGGACGTGTAGTCCTCTGAAGGTGAGGGCGTGTAGTCCTCTGAAGGTGAGGACGTGTAGTCCTCTAAAGGTGAGGGCGTGTATTCCTCTGAAGGGGAGGACATGTAGTCCTCTGAAGGCGAGGGCGTGTAGCCCACTGAAGACGGGGACGTGTAGTCCTTTGAAGGTGAGGGTGTGATGTAAGCTCCATTGGAGCTTCTTGGCCTAGGATCTTCTTCATCAATGGATTCCTTTGCTTCTTGGAAGATGAATGGCAGCGGAATGGAGAAAGGAAGAGAGAGAAGAGACGCCACTTCAAGGAGAAGATGAGTCTAGAAAAAACTCACCACCATAGGAGGCCATGGATAAGAGCTTGGAGGAAAAAGGAGATGAATGAGGGGAGAGGGAGAGAAGAGCACGAAATTTTGTGCTCCAAATGAGCTTTGAAATCTGAAGTTTAATATTCAAATGATCAAAGTTCCAAAAAAATGCACACACATGACCTCTATTTATAGCCTAAGTGTCACACAAAATTGGAGGGAAATTCAAATTTCACATGAATTTGAAATTGAATTTCGGGAGCCAAACTTTGGAGCCAAAATTTCACTAATTATGATTAGTGAATTTTAGTTATGGTTCAGCCCACTAATCCAAGATCAATTCCAAGATTCTCCACTAAGTGTGCTTAGGTGTCATGAGACATGAATAGCATGAAGGACATGCACAAAGTGTGACTATATGATGTGGCAATGGGGTGTAGTAAGCAAATGCTCACCTCCCCCTCTAAAAATTAATTGGATTGGGCTTCTACCAATTCAATTAAATTTATTTCCAACCACACACATCAAATATCCACTTAGTGCATGCGAAATTACAAAACTACCCCTAATACAAAAACTAGTCTAGGTGCCCTAAAATATAAGGGCTGAAAAATCCTATATTTCTAGGGTACCCTACCTACAATATGGAGCCCTAAATACAAGGACCAAATATAATGACATCCTAGTCTAATATGTACAAAGATAATTGGACCCAACCTTGGCCCATGGGCTCAGAAATCTACCCTAAGGCTCATGAGAACCTTAGGGCCTTCTCTTGCATCTTTGGCCCAATCTTCTTGGAGTCTTCTATCCAATGCCCTTGGGGGGTAGGATTGCATCATTCCCTCCCCCTTGAAAAGGATTTGACCTCAAATCCAAAGGTTCTTGAAACTCATTAAGTTTTTCCTCAACACCTGTAAAAAGAATAAAAGCATATGTATTAGTGATGTTGAGTATGTTAGAGTACGGTAAGGACTGGAAACCCCTTACCTGGCCATCTTCCCATAAGAGAATATAGTTCCTCACCGACTCAATGAGTGATGCTACAAGTATAGAAAAATATGGGACAAACCTTTTGTAAAAGTTTGTTAAGATATTGAAGCCCCAAATTTCTCTTATACTTGGTGGAGTAAGCCACTCAAGAATGACCTTTATTCTCTTAGGGTCCATGGGAAGCCCTTGATCACTATTTAAAAAGTTAAGGAAAGTAATGGAATAAAACATACATTTTTCATTATTTTCATGTTGATTATTCCTACAAAAAATTACGACAAACCTAAGGTGTCCCACATGAGCACCTAGGTTTGCATTGAAACAAAAAATAAGAACAAACCTACCTAATGAGTCCCTATGTACACAAATGATGAAGATGTTGGGTGCATGAGTGATTTTACAAAAGAGTGTTGCACCACTCAACACATTCATCATACCACCTATCATAGGGATTTGGTGCCTAATAATACCTATTTTAGACACCAACAAAGCACAAGGATTTAAGCTCTTGCGAACCAAATCCTCATCCAACAACTCCTTTACTTGAGGAATAACCTCAAGCTCAAGAGGTATGGTGGTGCTAAGGGATGTTTCCCTTGATAGGAGAAGGTAGAAAGATTGTTTAAGAAGGAGTGCTCTTTTAATATCACATTTTGCTGCAAAATGATTTTCCTTGTTAACAATATTCTTGGAGGAATCCTTTTCCTCCTTTTCCTTCCCCTTGGCCTTTGAAGACAAGGCCTTACTATCCTTCTTTTTCTTTTGTTTTTCAAGTTTTTCTTCCTCATCCCTCTTATCTTTCATAGTTAGTTTATCTTTGGCCACCTGTGAAGGTGTTTGAGAATGCAACACAAATTTAGTGCCAAGATGGGTGAGGGTAATTTCATTAGTTAGGCCATTATAAATGATCTTCCTATCAAATTGCCACAGCCTTCCTAAAAGAATATGTCCTGCCTCCATGGGAACTATATCACAATTAACTTCATCCTTATATGTCCCAATGGAGAAAGGTACCTTCACTTGTTGGTTAACTATCATTTCCCCTTGCTCATTGAGCCATTGAAGTTTATAAGGTTTTGGGTAGGGAATGATAGTGAGGTTCAACTTGGAAACTAATCTTGTGCTACAAAAATTGCAACAAGATCCATTATCCACAATGAGAAAACAAGTTTTATCTAAAATTTTGCATCTTGTATGAAAGATGTTCTCTCTTTGGGATTGAGATAGATCACAAGATTGACCTCTAAGGAGCCTTCTAACCATTAAGAGGTCACCTTCTTCATGGGGGTAGACTTCCTCACTAGACTCTTCACCCCTTACTTCATCTTCACTTCCACTAGAGGAAGGGCAAGAAGTAGTCTCCTCTTGACTACTATAAATGTCTTGACCCCTCATTATCATGGTTTTCTTTGTGGGGCATTGAGAGGCAATGTGACGTCTCCCAAGACATTTGAAGCATTTAATATTGCTAGTCCTTTCTTGGGAACTAGTCTTAGGGGTGTATTTCTCTATGGTCTTACCCTTATCTTCCTTAGGTTTTGAAGGTGCAGCCCCCAAAATTCCATGGGCTTGGTCCTTCCTTGGATAAGAGTGAGAGCCATAAGATTTTGAAGAAGGCTTTCTTTTAAGTTGTTGCTCCACTCTTATACAAAGTTGGACTAGCTCATCTAGGTCCCTATATGGAAGGAGTTCAACCTTGTCCCTCACTTCCATATTAAGTCCACTAAGGAACCTAGCTATGCTTGTTCTTTCCTCTTCCCTAAGTCCAGCTCTTAAAAGGAGTAGTTCCATTTGTTGTCTATATTCTTCAACACTCATACTCCCTTGTCTAAGCCTTTGGAGCTTGTCCATAAGCTCCCTCTCATAGTTGGAGGGAATGTGTCTCTTCCTAAGGGCACTCTTAAGATCATTCTAATACTCTACTGGAGGATCCCCATGAATCATTCGTTCCCTAACAAGGGAAGTCCACCAATAGAGGGCATACCCTTGAAAGCTAAGGGTAGCCAATGGAATTTTTCTCTCTTCTCTAATATGATGGCAAGCAAATAGTTGTTCAACCTTCATTTCCCAATCTAAGTAGGCCTCAACATTATCTTTTCCATGGAAATATGGGAGGCTAATGTTAACCTCTTGAGGCCTTCTATCCTTTTCTCTTCTTTGGGAGTGATGTTTAGTATGTGAGCTATGGCGCCCTCTATAATAGTCGCTAAGTTCTTCACTTAAACTCTTGCAAGAGTCATGACTACTAAAGGAGACATGTTTTTCTCTTTTCATTTCTTTCATTATTTTTCTTCTTTCTTCCTCTCTTATTTTCTCTCTTTCATCTTGACTTATTTCTTCCACTCTTTTTTTACCTTTTTCTTTTCGCTCTTGTTTTTCTTTCCACAACTTAAGGGATCTCAACTCATCTAATATCTTATACAAGGGGTCCTTAGGAGTAGAACCCTCACCATTAACACTAGATGAAGAATGAAGACTCATGTTGGTTCCTAAGTTATGGTTCTTTCTTGTTGGGGGTTTGAAAACAAAAGGTAAAAGAAACTATGGTTGAAACTAGCCAAAATAAACACTAAAAGAGTTGTGAAAGACAAGGTAAAAACTAATTGGTAAAAGGCAAGCTATCTAGGCGGTTTGACAATGGAGGGTAAAAGAAATAAGCTATGAAAGTAAGCAAGAAATTAAAGTGCAAGAAATGCAAACTAGGCGGATCCTAAGAGTGTTTGGATGACCTCATTTAAGGTTCCCAACAAAACACTCACTATCCTAAGGGAAAATTGCCTAAAATTATTACACACAAATGGAAGTAGGGTGACCTAGCGGAGGCTCCCAACTTACTTCCAATGAAAGGCCTTTTTGTTGCAAAATTTGAAGGAATAAAAGAGGGAGAGAAGTTGAACTTTGAGTTGTGTCTCACAAGACTCTCATTCATCAAAGTTACAACAAGTGTTACACATGCTTCTATTTATAGACTAGGTAGCTTCCTTGAGAAGCTTTCTTGAGAAAACTTCCTTGAGAAGCTTCTTTGAGAAAACTTCCTTGAGAAGCTAGAGCTTAGCTACACACACCCCACTCATAACTAAGTTCACCTCCTTGAGAAGCTTCCTTAAGAAGATTCCTAAAGAAGCTAAAGCTTAGCTACATACACATCTCTAATAGCTAAGCTTACCTCCTTGAGATGAGAAGCTAGGGCTTAGCTACACACCCCCTATAATAGCTAAGCTCGCCTCCATAACAAAATACATGAAAATACAAAAAATTCCTTACTACAAAGACTACTCAAAATACCTCGAAATACAAGGCAAAAACCCTATACTACTAGAATGGCCAAAATACAAGGCCCAAACGAAGGAAAAACCTATTCTAATATTTACAAAGATAAGCGGGCTCATACTTAGCCCATGGGCTCGAAATCTACCCTAAGCCTCATGAGAACCCTAGGGCCTTCCCTTGGATCTTTGGCCCAATCTGCTTGGAGTCTTCTATCCAATGCCCTTGCGGGGTAGGATTGCATCAATTGTGGTGGGGCATTTCATGTGTCTCCCACATGGGTTGAGAGACATGTGCATGATCAGATTGAGGTTGTTAGCTTTCAATGAGTATGGGAGCGGAGTTATTGACATCCTCACTGGGAGTGTATACCACATTAGGTGGTGTATAGTTGGGAGGCAAGCCATATGGTGGGAAGGCATGCTTGTTTTTCGCACTAAATGAGGGCCCCTCATACTTCCCCAACTATTTGCCTTCCAGACCTTCCATATCTGAGGTTGGATGATTTATTTGGTTGAGGCCCTATGGAGGGGTCAGGTCCACCTCAGCAATGGTGCTGGTAGCGGCTATTGCAACCGCATTGACCTCCATTATCTCCTTTATGCTCATCATGGCCTCCATTATTGTGGCCATTTGCTCTTTTAAGGCCTCAGTGTCGGCCTTCACCTGCTCTTGCACCTCCTCCACTTCACCCATTACTCTAGCACGGGTTCAGTAAGGGCACCGTAAAGCGTGTTCTTTCCTTTTGATAACAATGATTAAGTTCATTTTTCTTTCAAGGAAAGAATGTAATGAGCAATGCAACCAATGAAAAGCATGGATGTATGTGAATGATGTACAGTTGAAGTATTGCGAATTTTTACGCAGGACATGGGGTTGAATCAATTTAGATTTTCAACATGGTCCATGACATCTTTGTCAAGGTGAAACTAGAAGTAACAAGGACATCAACAATCCTAAATGTGTTTGGCAGTAGACGAAGCAGCAATGTAACCCGATCCATCTTTTGCCCCCAATTTTGCAAGATGGTTACTTCCATACTTTAACTTGACTTGATGAACCTTTTTCGTAAAAGCATGAGCTTGGTTCAACCCCATAACCCAAGGAATGGCAATTTTGATCGCCAATACTTTGACAACATTTCATAGAGATGAATGACTCGGGCATACTTATGCTTCACATGGCAAATGTAATTATGAGATTGAGATGTCTGAAGAAACCTCATTTCCTAGTTAGCCATGCATTAGGTACCATGTTCAATCATTTTTGTTTTTTAAGAGAAACAGGTTTATGATCCCAACATGGTTAGCTCATGGTACCTAACACATGCAACTAAGAATGCAATGTGAACTTTCATGCTTCCTTTTTTTTGTTTTTGTTTTGCAGAGGAAAACGCAAGGATCATGCATGAGTAAACATGAAAATAAAAGGTATGCAAAAATCATGTAAGATGCAAATGCATGGGGATGAAATGACTTATGCAAAATGAAATGCATGAAATGATAAGTGACAAATGCATGAACGATATGTCCATTACGATGCCATGAAGAGATGCTTATGCGATGCATGATATGAATGCATTTACGGACAGGAGAGCCCGGAAAATCATCTCTTCTTACTTGCACATTTGGGGGTGCAGTGCCCCATGTGTGCAGTTAAAAGGGTGATATGGATCTTCCGGCTTCCCGTGACAAAAGACAAGACCAACATACAACGCGTGCGTGATGACATGATGCAGACGCACAAAAGCACAACACGGGGATGTACACAGTATGGCAATATCCACAAATAATCATATAGTAAAGGCGTACATGACATTTAGGTTATATGCATGATAGTGTTTAAAAGGCACGCAGCGTGTTCGCTTCGTGCCCCTATTTTAGGGACCTAAACGGGAGGAACTAAAAGGCTTTTAGTGATAATTCCCAAGGTGGTCATATCTCTCTTGATGGTTTCTAGAGGTATCATCCCCTTCAAAAAAAACATATTGTGGCAGTAGGGACTACCAGCAACAATATGTTATCAAAGAGAAAAACTCTAGATGAGGGTTCATTGTTATCAAGCAAGTCGGAGACCCAACATGACCACAGATTCACCTCCACTCCTTATGTTCCCATGGACCCAGGTATAGGGCCCCTTTTCAACTCACCGTGTGTACAAATAGTGTTCGTGTTTGTGTGCATCAAATGAATAAATATCTATCTCATGCATACATTTCAAAAAGCACACTAAAAGCATAAAAGAGTTATATACAAGAACGCAAGAGAAATAAAAGGAAACCGACAAAAGAGGAAGTCATGATATTGCACGAGATTGGAAGGCCTAACTCTCTAAAAACAGTCGCCAACTGTTGCAACCTACCCATCGGCGGGAGGGCAACGCGGGGCTCACGGGTGCGTCTTCCAAGGGAGGAAGGCGCGCGGAGTAGCCACCAATGTTTATTCGGGGAAAACGTCAGAAAAACCGGAAAAGGTGTGGTTTACGAACTTTAAGTGTGAAAGGTTCGGGAGTTGTATCTACGCACGGGGAAGGTATTAGCACCCCACGCATCCGTCACAATGGACGACAGCCTTTAATCAAATGTGCAATATCATGTCTTCAATTTGTTTTATTTTCCCTTTTTTTATGTTTTTATGTCTTTTTATGTCTTTTGTATTTTTTTATCTTTTTGTGGTCGACAAGGGTGTTTCCCTCGCTCCTACGTATCCTCAATTGTGATGAGGATATCAGACCTACGTAGTTCTTTTAGAACTAAACGTTGGTTAAGTTGTTTTGATCTTTTTCCGCAAGATCAATTTTAACCGCACAAAAATCTTTTAAGGCGTTGGACCATTAAACGATCTTTTGATTCTTTTGAAAGGAGAGAAACGTTAAGTCGTTGGACCGTTGAGGATCACCTGTTTTTGAAAGGAGAGAAACGTTAAGGCATTAGACCATTAATGATCTCTTGGGGTGGTCGACAAAAGTGGGGCTTTTACTCCTACGTATCCTCAATTACGATGAGGAAATCAGACCTACGTAGTGATGTAAGCTCCATTGGAGCTTGTAGGCCTAGGATCTTCTTCATCAATGGATTCCCTTGCTTCTTGGAAGATGAATGGAAGCGGAATGGAGAAAGGAAGAGAGCGGAGACGCCACTTCAAGGAGAATATGAGTCTAGAAGAAGCTCACCACCATAGGAGGCCATGGATAAGAGCTTGGAGGAAGAAGGAGATGAATGAAGGGAGAGGAAGAGAAGAGCACGGAATTTTGTGCTCTAAATGAGTTTCGAAATCTGAAGTTTGATATTCAAATGATCAAAGTTTTTTAAAAAAATGCACACACATGACCTCTATTTATAGCCTAAGTGTCACACAAAATTGGAGGGAAATTCAAATTTCACTTGAATTTGAAATTGAATTTGTGGAGCCAAAATTTGGAGCCAAAATTTCACTAATTATGATTAGTGAATTTTAGTTATGGTTCAGCCCACTAATCCAAGATCAATTCCAAGATTCTCCACTAAGTGTGCTTAGGTGTCATGAGGCATAAAAGGCATGAAGGACATGCACAAAGTGTGACTATATGATGTGGCAATGGGGTGTAGTAAGCTAATGCTCACCTCCCCCTCTAAAATTTAATTGGATTGGGCTTCTACCAATTCAATTAAATTTATTTCCAACCACACACATCAAATATCCACTTGGTGCATGTGAAATTACAAAACTTCCCCTAATACAAAAACTAGTCTAGGTGCCCTAAAATACAAGGGCTGAAAAAATCCTATATTTCTAGGGTACCCTACCTACAATATGGAGCCCTAAATACAAGGATCAAATATAATGACATCCTAGTCTAATATGTACAAAGATAAGTGGGCTCATACTTAACCCATGGGTCCGAAATCTACCCTAAGTCTCATGAGAACCCTAGGGCCTTCTCTTGCATCTTTGGTCCAATCTTTTTTGGAGTCTTCTATCCAATGCCCTTGGGGTGCATATGACAAAACGATGGGTGTTAAACATTTTTAGGGTATGACAACCCCCATGCCAAAAGACATGAAAATACAAAAAAATCCCTAGTACAAAGACTATTCATAATGCCCTGAAATACAAGGCTAAAACCCTATACTACTAGAATGACCAAAATACAAGGCCAAAAAGAAGGAAAACCTATTCTAATATTTACAAAGAAGAGTGGACCCAACCTTGGTCCATGGGCTTAGAAATCTACCTTGAGGTTTATGAGAACCCTAGGGCCTTCTTTAGCCGTTCTAGACCAATCCTCTTGGAGTCTTTTATCCAATACCCTTGGGGGGTAGGATTTCATCAATAGGGAGTTTGTCTAGGAAGATAGAAATTCCCCAAAACATCATGCTCGTGATTGAACTATTTGATGTTTGGAGAATAGACTTCATGGGTCCTTTCCCCAAGTCCTTTGATAATGAATATGTGATGCAATCCTACCCCCCAAGGGCACTGGATAGAAGACTCCGAGAAGATTGGGCCAGAGATGCAAGAGAAGACCCTAGGGTTCTCATGAGCCTTAGGATAGATTTTGGGCCCATGGGCTAAGCATGAGCCCACTTATCTTTGTACATATTAGATTAAGGTTTCATTATTTTTAGGCCTTGTATTTAGGGCTCAATAATGTAGGTAGGGTATCCTAGAAATATAGGATTTTTCAGCCCTTATATTTTTGGGCACCTATAATAGTTTTTGTATTAGGGGTAGTTTTGTAATTTCATATGATTTATGCGAATATTTGATGTGTGTGTTGGAAAATAAATTTAATTGAATTGGGAGAAGCCCAATCCAATTAAATTTTAGAGGGAGAGGTGAGAATTTGCTTGCTACACCCCATTACCACATCAAATAGTCACACTTTGTGCATATCCTTCATGCTTTACATGCCTCATGACACCTAAGCACACTTAGTGGAAAACATTGGACTTGATATTGGATTAGTGAGCTGAACCATAGCAAAAATTCACTAATCATAATTAGTGAAAATTTGGCTCTACAAATTCAATTTCAAATTCAAGTAAAATTTGAATAGAAATTCAAATTTTCCTCCAATTTTGTGTGACACTTAGGCTATAAATAGAGGCCATTTGTGTGCATTTTTTCAACTTTGATCATTTACGAATTACACTTCAAAGTTCAGACCTCTTTTGAGGCACAAAAGTTCGTGCTCCTTCTCTCCTTCTCCCTCCACTCATCTTCTTCTACCTTCAAGCTCTTATCCATGGCTTCCTATGGTGGTGAGCTTCTTCTTGATTCCACTTCTCCTTGAAGTGGCGTCTCTTTTCAACTCTTCTTCTTCTCCTTTCCGCTGCCATTAAAATTCAAGAAGCAAATGACTCCATTGATGAAGTAGATCCAAGGCCTATAAGCTCCACATGGAGCTACATCATGTGGTATCAAGAGCATCTTCATCTAGGTGATGTTCTTTAACTTGCTCTATCTTTTTGTTCAGTCAATTCATTTTAATTCCTTGTTCTTCATCTTATTCTCCATGTATATCCTCCATTATCTTTTTGGTTTTGTACTGATTAGAGTAGATTCAAAAAAATAAACCGATTAAATCTTATATCTACACTTATTCTTGCATTTCTATGATTCAAATTTTGTAGATCTACTCTTGAATCGTGTTTTTGGGTTGATTTTAGGTTCTATCATTTTTAAGTCATAATATTCTTGTGCTGAACCTTTACATATAAATTTTCTTCCAAAATATTGATTAGAATTCATGTTGTCTTAGAGTCATCTTTAGTCATAATAATTGTCACATTATGTTTTAAGTTTGTGTTGAATTTTTATTTTGTTGATTGAATTCTAGATACATTTGTTCATGTATTCTCGTCATTTTTATCCTATCTTTTGAATTTTTAGTCTAATTTATGCATGTTATATAGTTCATAACATGTTCTAAATCAATTCCTAGAACTAGTCTTGTGGTTGAACTTTTTTTTTTTTCTAACTTTCCTACATGATGCCTATGAAGAAGTTGAGTTATGGTGCTGAGTTGTGGCTGGATTTGTGAATCAGAATAAGTCTTAAGCTCTCTTGAATTGTGTTATTCAACATAATTGAACATAAGCAAACACAAATTGTAACTATCTAAGCCTTAAGCAACATAAACACTACTCTTCATTTCTAGGTTGAAATCGTTGGTGCTGGCAGCTTGAACATATGAACATGTATAAATTACTGGGATTTGGTCACTATGAATTTTGAGCTGAAAGTTTTACTGAGTTTTCTAGTTAAAAGGAAAAAATACGGAAAATCACACAAAAACATGATTCAAAATGATCCAAGGCCTACAAGATCCACATGGAGCTACATCATGTGGTATCAAGAGCATCATCATCTAGGTGATGTTCTAATACTTCTTCTATCTTTTTGTTCGATCAATTCATTTTAATTCCTTGTTCCTCATCTTATTCTCCATGTATATCCTTGATTATCATGTGGTTTGGTACTGATTAAAGTAGATTAAAAAAAATAAACCCATTAAATCGTAGATCTACACTTGTTCTTGTATTTCTATGGTTCAAATTTTATAGATCTACTCTTGAATCATGTTTTTGTGTTGATTTTAGGTTCTATCATTTTTAAGTCATAATCTTCTTGTGCTGAACCTTTAGATATAAATTTTCTTCCAAAATATTGATTAGAAAAAAAAAACACAAAAATCTTAGTGTAAATCACTTAATCCATGTTGTCTTAGAGTCATGTTTAGTCATAATAATTGTCATATTATGTTCTAAGTTTGTGTTGAATTTTTATTTTGTTGATTGAATTCTAGATACATTTGTTCATGTATTCTTGTCATTTTTATCCTATCTTTTGAATTTTGAGTCTAATTTATGCATGTTATGTAGTTCATAACATGTTTTAAATCAATTCGTAGAAGTAGTCTTGGGGTTGAACTTTTTTTTGGTTTTCAAAGTTTCCTACATATGTCTATGAAGAAGTTGAGTTATGGTGCTGAGTTGTGGCTGGATTTGTGAATCAAAATAAGTCTTAAGCTCTCTTGAATTGTGTTATTCAACATAATTGAGCATAAGCAAACACAAATTGTAACTATCCAAGCCTTAAGCAGCATAAACACTACTCTTGATTTCTAGGTTGAAATCGTCGGTGCTGGCAGCTTGAACATACGAACGTGTATAAATTACTAGGATTTGGTCACTACGAATTTTGAGCTGAAAGTTTTATTGAATTTTCTAGATAAAAGGGAAAAATACGAAAAATCACACAAAAACATGATTCAAAATGATCAAGGCCTACAAGCTCCACATGGAGCTACATCATGTGGTTTCAAGTTGAGGCTACTACTTCACCTTCCTCTAGTGAAAGTGAAGAAGGAAAAGGGGAAGAATCTGATGATGAAATCTACCCTCGAGAAGAAGGACAACCATGAATGGTTAAGGAGGAGTGTAAGGAGGTAAGTGTCTCCTCCTAGAGGTTAGCTGAGAAGGAAAGTCATTTTACAATAAAGACAAGCATTAAAGAAACTTCCCCTCTTAGACAACCTCCACATTTTCTCCTTTGTAAAAAGACACTTATTAGCATTGCTACACCTCTCGGGATTGAGTTTATTCCTCATGTGAAGGAGTTGTTGGATGAGGGTTTGGTTCGCAAGAGCTTAAATCCTTGTGCTTTATTGGTGCCTAAAATAGGTACTATTAGGCACCGAATCCCTAAAATAGGTGGTATGATGACTGTTTTCAGTGGTGCATCCCTCTTTTGTAAAACCACTCATGCACCCAACATTTTCATGATTTGTGTACGTATGGACTCATTAGGCAGGTTTGTTCTTATTTTTAGTTTCAATACAAATTTAGTACTCATATGGGACACCTTAGGTTTGTCATACTTTTTTGTAGGAATAATCAACATGAAAATATAGAAAAAGGTATGTTTTATTGCATTACTTTCCTTAATTTTTTACATAGTGATCAAGGGGTTTCCACAAATCCTAAGAAAATAAAGGTCATTCCTGAGTGGCACCAAGTATAAGGAAAATTTGGGGCTTCCATGACTTAACAAAATTTTACAAAAGGTTTATCCCATATTTTTCTATACTTGTAGCACCACTCATTGAATGGTGAGGAACCATGCTCCATCATGGGAAGATGCCCAGGAAATGGGTTTTTAGACCTTACCTTACCCCAACATACCAAACACCACTAATATATATGTATTTATTCTTTATACAGGTGTTAAGGGAAGAAGCCCAGAGTTTCAAGAACCTCTAGATTTGAGGTCAAATCCTTTTCAAGGGGGAGGGAATGATGAAATCCTACCCCCCAACGGCATTGGATAGAAGACTCCAAGAAGATTGGGCCAGAGATGCAAGAGAAGACCCTAGGGTTCTCATGGGCTTAGGGTAGATTTCGGGCCCATGGGCTAAGTATGACCCCACTTATCTTTGTACATATTAGATTAATGTTTCATTATTTTTGGGCAACCTTATATTTAGGGCTTCAAAATATAGGTAGGATACCCTAGAAATGTAGGATTTTTCAACCCTTGTATTTTTGGGCAACTAGACTAGTTTTTGTATTAGGGGTAGTTTTGTAATTTCATATGCATTAAGTGAATATTTGATGTGTGTGTTGGAAAATAAATTTAATTCAATTGGGAGAAGCCCAATCCAATTAAATTTTAGACGGGGTGGTGAGCATTTGCTTGCTACACCCCATTGCCACATCATATAGTCACACTTTGTGCATGTCCTTCATACTTTACATGTCTCATGACACCTAAGCACACTTAGTGGTGAATCTTGGACTTGATATTGGATTAGTGGGCTGAACCATAGCTAAAATTCAATAATCATAATTAGTGAAATTTTGGCTCTAAAATTTGGCTCCACAAATTAAAGTAAAATTTGAATAGAAATTCAAATTTCCCTCCAATTTTGTGTGACACTTAGGCTATAAATAGAGGCCATGTGTTTGCATTTTTTCAACTTTGATTATTTGATAATTACACTTCAAAGTTCAGATCTCTTTTGAGGCACAAAATTTCGTGCTTCTTCTCTCATTCTCCCTCCACTCATCTTCTCCTACCTTCAAGCTCTTATCCCTGGCTTCCTATGGTGGTGAGCTTCTTCTTGACTCATCTTCTCCTTGAAGTAGCGTCTCTTCTCAAATCTTCTTCTTCTCCATTCCGCTGCCATTAAAATTCAAGAAGCAAAGGACTCTATTAATGAAGAAGATCAAAGGCCTACAAGCTCCAATGGAGCTACATCAATATGTTTTGGTGTATGTGGACTTCATGTCTAAGTGGGTGGAAGCTATGGCAGTTCCCACTAGTGATTCTCGAGTGGTTGTCAAGTTCTTAAAGAAAAATACTTTTACAAGGTTTGGTACACCTAGAGCAATCATTAACGATGGTGGTACTTGGTTTTGCAGCAAACTCTTTGTTGGTCTTTTGGCCAAATATGAAGTCACTCATAATGTTACTACTCCCTACCATCAATAAACTAGTGGCCATGGGTTAGGTTGCCTCAAGCCTATTTTCTTAAAAGCATAAGGCAGTGAATTTATGCTAGCCCCCAAGTCACACGAGCATTTTCAAAATAAGACTCCCATATCATTCATGGAATTGTAAAACTCTCAGGGTCTTTTAGCTTTACGGGTATCTTCTTCAAGACAACAGTAGAACATTCTTCATTAAGGCCCACAAATGCAAAATTTGCCAACTTTTTCTTATTAGAAAGTATGTCTTTTAAGTACTTGGAATATTTTGGCATTTGTGAAATAAGATGCAATTAAATGAGCTAGAAAAGCTTAGATTGATAGTCTATGAAAAGGCAAAAACTGTACAAGGAGAGGACTAAAAGATGGCATGATGCAAGGATTAAGGAAAGACAATTCCAAGTAGGGAAGAAGATGCTTGTTCATGACTCCCACTTCCATCTGTTTCCTGGGATGCTTCAATCAAGATGGGGTAGTCCATTTGAGGTGAACAAGGTATTTCCTTCTGTAGTACTTGAGCTAAAAAAGTTCGATGGCCACACCTTCAAAATAAATGCTTATCAAGCCAAGGCATACCAGGAAGGACTACAACAAGTGTGTGTTATTGTACACTTTTTTGACCCTTGATCTTAAGGTCACACGTCAAGCATAAGACAGAAAACAAGCATTTTTCAAGAGGCAACTTGTGGCTTGTATCCTTTAAAACCTAGTTAATTTAGTTTAGTTTTGCATTTTAGATTTTTTCTTTGTAGTTACTTTTCTTAAAAGTCAAATGTAGGGCTGATCATGGCTTGGATCACTTCATCACAACTGTAAACCATGGTGGAATGATCAAGGCTTTGATCATTCAACCTAAAAATTTTGTGAAAATCAGCATGAGGTTGTGATCAAGTGATCATTCACCACATCCTCAGGCCCTGCATAGTTAAATAAAAGAGAGAGAGAGAGAGTAGAAGTTATCACAAACTTGATGAATCCATGAAGGTTGTGATCACCAACACCATATAAATACTGAGAATGGGGGACCATTTGATCCAAGCTGTGGTGTTGAACGTTTAGACTCTCTCCCTCTTTTTTTGACTCTTGTTTCTCTATTTTCTATGCTTTCTAGGTTTTCTTTGACTCGTTTCTCGCTTACATTTCATTTAGGATAGATTATTTTATACATTACATTTTAGTTTATTTTATTTTAATTTTTGCAATTGTAAATGCTCAATAAAAACATGAAAATGGGAATACTAGAGTCTCGTCATGGCTCTGATGAAATTCATCCAAACCGTGATCAATTTGACCCAAGTCGTTATCAATTTCATCATAACCTTAATGAATTTGATCCAAGCCATGATGAATTTGATCACGGTTGTGTCCATTTTCAACATGGCTTGGATCAGTCTCATCACAACTGCGATGATTTGGGACTATATTAAATTTCTATTTTTTTTCTATTTTCTCCACTCACCACATTCTTTCTTGTTCTGCTTTTCTTTTTGAGTGCAAATGGTTGGCGAAGGCACATCCAAGGGGCATGGGAAGCATCTGAGGACTACTAGAGCCACTCAAAAGGATATTCATGTGGAGCGAACTCGACCTGCTCACATGAAGACCACTGCCAAATGCCAACAAGTGTCTAATTCTTCATCCCCCTCTTTGATGCAATCCTAACACCCAAGGGCATTGGATAGAAGACTCTAAGAAGATTGGGCCAGAGATGCAAGAGAAGGCCATAGGGTTCTCATGAGCCTTAAGGTAGATTTTAGGCCCATGGGCTAAGTATGAACCCACTTATCTTTGTACATATTAGATTAGGGTTTCATTATTTTTGGGCCTTGTATTTAGGGCTCCATAGCGTAGGGTGGGTACCCTAGTAATGTAGGATTTTTCAGCCCTTTTATTTTAGGGCACCTAGACTATTTTTTGTATTAGGGGTAGTTTTATAATTTCACATGCATTAAAGTCCACTATTTGATATGTGTGTTGGGAGAGAAATTTAATTGAATTGGGAGAAGCCCAATCCAATTAAATTTCAGACCAGCCTAAGGGAGAGGCGAGCATTTGCTTGCTACACCCCATTGCCACATCATATAGTCACACTTTGTGCATGTCCTTCATGTTTTAGATGCCTCATGACACCTAAGCACACTTAGTGAAAAATCTTAGATTAGTGGGCTGAACCATATTTGAATTTCACTAATCATAATTAGTGGAATTTTGGCTCCAAATTTGGCTCCACAAATTCAAATTCAAGTGAAATTTGAATAGAAATTCAAATTTCTCTCTAATTTTGTGTGACACTTAGGCTATAAATAGAGGTATTGTGTGTGCATTTTGAAACTTTGATCATTTGAAAAAATAGACTTCAAAGTTTAGACCTCATTCTCCCGCTTCTCTCTCTCAAAATTTCATTCCCCTCTCTCCATCTCCCTTTACTCATCTTCTCCTACCTTCAAGCTCTTATCCATGACTTCCTATGGCGGTGAACTTAGCTTTTTCTTGACTCATCTTTTACTTGAAGTGGCGTCTCCAATTAGTTTTCCTCCTTCTCCATTCCACTACCATTGATCTTCAAGATGCAAAGGACTCCATTGATGAAGAAGATCCAAGGCCTACAAGCTCTACATGGAGTTACATTATGTGGTATCAAGAGCATCTTCATGTAGGTGATGTCCTTTTGCTTCCTCTATCTTTTGTTCAATCAATTCACTTTAATTCCTTGTTCTTCATCGTCTTCTCCATGTATCTCCTCCATTGTCTTGTGGTTTGGTGCTATTTAGAGTATATCCTAAAAAACAAGATGATTAAATCTTAGATCCACACTTGTCCTTGCATTTTCTATGGTTCTAAATCAATTTCTAGAAGTAGTCTTGTTGTTGAACTTTTCTTGTTTTCTAAGTTTCCTATATGATGCCTATGAAGAAATTGAGTTAGGGTGCTGAGATATGGATGGATTTGTGAATCAAAATAAGTCTTAAGCTCTTCTGAATTGTGTTATCCGAGACAATTGAGCCTAAGCAAATACAAATTGTAACTATCCAAGCCTTAAGCAACATAAACACTACTCTTGATTTCTAGGTTGAAATTTTGGTTGTTGTCAGTTCAGGCACATTGTCTTCTTAACTCTGCTATGGCTTGAATACTTCAAGTTTTGAGCTGAAATTTTAACTGGGTAAAATAGACATCTAAATGAAAACAATGGAAAAATAATGAACAAAAACGAAAAATAAATGAGCAAGAAAAAGTGATAAAGATGAACGTCAAAATACACGTCTAGAACAACAATAGAATAAAAAAAATGTGTATGCTTGATTTGCATGAAAATTGTTCATTATTTTGAGTTTTATTACAAGCTTATTTGACTTCTTGGAGTTTTTCATCTTTTAGATGTGTTGCCAAATTGACATAACTAGAATTTTGCTTTGAGTCTTGTTTTTAATTTGTCAATTTAATCTAGTGTCATTCTAGGACTTCCTTTGTGTTCCACCTTGGCCTGTGGTGTTGTCCTTTTACTTTATTTTTCCTTGAATCTCATTGAATTAATGTCATTTTAAATTTCCTTTTGGTTTAGCTTTCATTTCATCTTTTTGGTTTCTTGCTTGTCTTCTTTTCTTTGTGTTCAAGTGCAGCCTACAATAAGGATTAGAAGAGAAAATTGGTGTATTGCTTGAAGGAAGATTTTTGAGTCTTGGAGGTTAACCATCCTAGCAGCACCATTGGATTTGAAGTAAACAAAGCCTCACCAAATTTTGAGTGAGACACTTGAGAAAACAAACAAGCATTGAAGACAAATTTGAAGACCTTAATTGCTTTGTTAAATTTGTTGTAATAGAACAATTGAGTGCTAAATCTTTTCTATTGCAATTCCTTGTATTTGGACATTCTTCAGGGGTGTATGGGGAGTCTCTAAGAGACCACCCAAACCTCTATTTGTGTGTAATAGCTTAGTGTAAACCATGCAGACTAATTGAAGAGCCAGTTGGGACCTCCAAATGGTCATCCAAGCCTTCACATACGAAACTGTCTAGCTTGCTTTAAATTTCCTTTACCTTCCATTGTCAAACTGCCTAGATAGCTTGCTTTTTACCAATTAGTTTTTACCTTATCTTTCACACCGCTTTTAGTGTTTATTTTGGCTAGTTTAACCATAGTTTTTTTACCTTTTGTTTTCAAACCCCCAACAAGAAAGAACCACAACTTAGGAACCAACATGAGTCTTCATTCTTCATCTAGTGTTAATGGTGATGGTTGTACTCCTAAGGACCCCTTTTATAGGATATTATATGAGTTGAGATCCCTTAAATTGTGGAAAGAAAAACAAGAGAGAAAATAAAAAGGAAAAAAAGAATGGAAGAGATAAGTCAAGATGAAAGAGAGAAAATAAGAGAGGAAAAAAGAAGAAAAATAATGAAAGAAATGAAAAGAGAAAAACATGTCTCCTATAGTAGTCACGACTCTTGCAAGATTTTAAGTGAAGAACTTAGCGACTATTATAGAGGAAGGCATAGATCACATAATAAAAATCACTCCCAAAGAAAAAAAAGGATAGAAGGCCTCAAGAGGTTAACATTAGCCTCCCATATTTCCATGGAAAAGATAATGTTGAGGCCTACCTAAATTGGGAAATGAAGGTTGAACAACTCTTTGCTTGCCATCATATTAGTGAAGAGAGAAAAGTTCCATTGGCTACCCTTAGCTTCCAAGGGTATGCCCTCTATTAGTGGACTTCCCTTGTTAGGGAAAGAAGAATTCATGGGGATCCTCCAGTAGAGTATTGGAATGATCTTAAGAGTGCCCTTAGGAAAAGACGCTTTCCCTCATACTATGAAAGGGAGCTTATGGACAAACTCCAAAGGCTTAAACAAGGGAGTATGAATGTCGAATAATATAGGCAACAAATGGAACTACTCCTTTTGAGAGCTGGACTTAGGGAGGAGGAAAGAAAAAATATTGCTAGGTTCCTAAGTAGTTTAAATATGGAAGTAAGAGACAAGGTTGAACTCCTTCCATATAAGGACCTAGATGAGCTAGTTCAACTTTGTATAAGGGTAGAGCAACAATTAAAGAGAAAGCCATCTTCTAAAAACTCTACCTCTTACTCTTATACAAAGAAGGACCAAGCTCCAAGTGTGTTAGGAGTACCAACTTCTAAGCCAAAGGATGATAAGGGTAAAATCATAAAGGAAATCACTTCAAAGGCTAGTTCACAAGATAGAACTAGTAACATCAAGTGCTTCAAATGTATTGGGAAAGGCCAAATTGCTTCTCAATGCCCCACAAAGAAAACCATGATCATGAGGGGTCAAGACATCTATAGTAGCCAAGAGGAGGAAACTTCTTCTCCTTCCTCAAGTGGAAGTGAGGGTGAAACCAAGGGTGATGAGAATATTGAAGAAGGTGATCTTCTAATGGTGAGAAGGCTCCTTGGGAGTCAATCCTGTGACCTAACCCAAACCCAAAGAGAGAACATCTTTCATACAAGATACAAGGTTTTAAACAAAAATTGTTCTCATATTGTGGATGGTGGGTCTTGTTGCAATTGTTGTAGCACAAGGTTGGTATCCAAGTTGAGTCTCACTATCATTTCCCACCCAAAGCCTTACAAGCTTCAATGGCTCAATGAGCAAGGGGAAATGATAGTCAATCAAAAAGTAATGATACCCTTTTTCTATAGGAGACTACTGTGATGAAGTTTTATGTGATATAATCCCTATGGAAACAAGGCATATTTTGTTGGGTAGACAATGGCAATTTGACAAGAAAGCAATCCCCAATGGTCTCACCAATGAAATAACCCTCATCCATGGAAGCAAAAAGTTCAAACTTGTTCCCTTGACACCTTCACAAGTGGTTGGGGATCAAGTACAAATAAAACTGAAATGGAATGAGGAAAAGAATAGAAAAAGAAAAGAAGAACAACTTTTAATGGTTAAGGAGGAGTGTAAGGAGGTAAGTGTCTCCTCCAAGAGGTTAGTTAAGAAGTAAAGTCATTTTGTAATAAAGACAAACATTAAAGAAACTACAACCTCCTTATCTTCTCTTTTGTAAAAGGACACTTGTTAGCACTGCCACACCTCTTGGGCTTAAGGTTATTCCTCAAGTAAATGAGTTGTTTGATGTGGGTATGGTTCATAAGAGCTTAAATCCTTGTTCTTTGCTGGTGCCCAAAATAGGTATTATTAGGCACCAAATCCCTAAGATAGGTGGTATGAGGAATGTGTTGAGTGGTGCAACCCTCTTTTGTAAAATCACCCATGCACCCAACATCTTCATGATGCACATACATAGGGACTCTTTAGGTAGGTTTGTTCTTCTTTTTGGTTTCAATACAAACCTAGGTGGTCATATGGGACACCTTAGGTTTGTCATACTTTTTGGTAGGAGTAATCAACATGAAAATATAGAAAAAGGTATGCTTTAGTGCATTACTTTCGTTAAATTTTTAAATAGTGATCAAGGGGTTCCCACAGACCCTAAGAGAATAAAGGTCATTCCAGAGTGGCCCACTCCACCAAGTATAATGGAAATTTGAATCTCCCATCACTTAACAAACTTCTACAAAAGGTTTGTCCCATATTTTCTACACTTGTAGCACCACTCATTGAGTTCGTGAGAAACCATGTTTCCTCATGGAAAGATGCCCAAGAAAGGGGTTTTTAGACCTTACCCTACTCTAGCATACCCAACACCACTAATATATATGTTTTTATTCCTTTTACAGGTGTTGAAGGAAAAAGTCCAAAGTTTCAAGAACCTTTGGATTTAAGGTCAAATCCTTTTCAAGGGGGAGGGGATGATGCAATCCTACCCCCCAAGGGCATTGGATAGAAGACTCCAAGAAGATTGGGCTAGAGATCCAGGAGAAGACCTTAGGGTTCTCATGAGCCTTAGGGTAGATTTTGTGTCCATGGGCTAAGTATGAGCCCACTTATCTTTGTACATATTAGATTCGGGTTTCATTATTTTTGGGCCTTGTATTTAGGGCTCCATAGTGCAGGGAGGGTACCCTAGTAATGTATGATTTTTCAGCCCTTGTATTTTAGGGTACCTGGACTAGTTTTGTATTAGGGGTAGTTTTGTAATTTCAAATGCATTAAAGTGCACTATTTGATGTGTGTTGGGAGAGAAATTTAATTGAATTGGGAGAAGCCCAACCCAATTAAATTTTGGACCAGCCTGAGGGAGAGGTGAGCATTTACTTGCTACACCTCATTGCCACATCATATAGTCACACTTTGTGCATGTCCTTCATGTTTTACATGCCTCATGACACCTAAGCACACTTAGTGAAAAATCTTGGATTTGTGGGCTGATCCATAGCTGAAATTCACTAATCATAATTAGTGAAATTTTGGCTCCACAAATTCAAATTCAAGTGAAATTTGAATAGAAATTCAAATGTCACTCAATTTTTGTGTGACACTTAGGCTGTAAATAGAGGCCTTGTGTGTGCATTTGCAACTTTGATCATTTGAGAAATTAGACTTCAAAGTTTAAACCTCATTCTCCTTCTTCTCTTTCTCAATATTTTGTTCCCTTTTCTCCCTCTCCCTTCATTCATCTTCTCCTATCTTCAAGCTCTTATCCATGGCTTCCTATGGTGGTGAACTTTTTCTTGACTCATCTTCTCCTTGAAGTGGTGTCTCCAATCAGCTTTCCTCCTTATCCATTCCACTACCATTGATCTTCATGAAGCAAAGGAGTCCATTGATGAAGAAGATTCAGGGCCTACAAGCTCTACATGGAGCTACATTACTCTCACCATCATCAGTCATCACCACCACCTCCTTCTCCACCTAGTTAGGTCCATCCCCAAGCACATGTGCCATAAACATGCATGCAATGGTATGATGAGCTAAAGGTCCTTCTTAAGTTCTCCCTGACCAAGAAACTCTACATAAAGGCTCTCCACACACCCATTGCACATCAAGGCCATTGGCTGGTCATACCTAGTAGACATTCAGGAGCGGGGCTACAGGGAGCCCACTATTGAGTTTCTTGCACCATGTTAGGAGTGGAATCCCAACCTTGACTTTGTTCAATTTCCACCTCCAATTGAATGCCTCCCACACATGGTGGCCTTTTGTATGATGGGAGAGAGGTGGAGGATGACTCAAGATGATTTCAATATCATCATTAGCTTTGAGACACCAGAGACTATGGCTACACAGGAGTACATGGAGGCATTGTTTGGAGAGCCTACAGGATACTAAGATTCTAAAGCCTAGCACACCATTGCTTGCAGCTACATGTTCTACTAGGGCCACTCTAAAGGTACCACCATTAGGAACCCTGCACTCCATATTTTACCAAGGTGGATTTCTAGCTCCATTTTAGCCAAAAGGAGAGCACATGTGCACTTGGGCCCAAAGATCTCCTCCTTCTATGGTGCAAACATCAATGCAATAGGGCCAATGCGGGTCTTATGTTCATCCATAACTATCAGTGGCTAGGCTCAGGAAGCCCAAGAAGGGAAAGATTTATATATGCGTGAGCTCCCTCATTACATGTCTAACAGTACACTTTGGCTTTGATGAGGAAGATGTAGACTAGTGGATCAAACCTAGCCCTATTTTCATGAAGACGATAATCCATGGGACTCATCCACCACGTTAATTGGAATCAGTATGCTCTAGAGAAAATAGAGGGGGAGTAGGCTGACAAGAAGTAGTATAAGGAAGAACAACACTAACTACAGGAGGAGCAGAGATCCCCACATCAGAGAGCTCCACGACACCCATAACAAAGAGCTCTGAGAAAACAGTTGCCACCACCATCCGCATTTGACATGCATACACTTTTGGGGTGGTTGGATTGTATGCAGGCTCACTTTGATGAATGCTTTGCTGCTCAGGATGCACGGATTGCCAAGAACCATGCCACACAAGTGGAGTTCTTGAGACAAATGCAGCACCATGTCTTTTAGGGTCCAGCTCTGACATGAGGTGGTTTTATCTTTTTTTTTTAGTTTCCAATATTTCCTCTTTAGTTCGTTATTTCAGTACTTTTGTTATTTCCATTTCAGCATTTCATTATGTTTTGTATTTATTTTAAATGCATTGAGGGCATTGCATTGTGTAAGTGTGGGGAGGGTACTGCTATCACTTTCCCAACTTGAGACATGCGATATGATGTGAGTCTTTGCATTTGTTTTTATTCTTGTGATTGTGATGTGATAATTTTCTTCTAGTTGAGATAATGTGTTTCATAAAGCCTCTGTTAAAAAATTATGGAAAAACATGAGTTGCATGAAGATAAAATGAATTTTCTCAAGGGGAGAAACATCAGTAGAAAAGTTTATAGATTTTGTCTTTGAGCTTCCTTCAGATATGTGAGTACTTGGGCTAATAATTCTCTTTTGATGTGTGTCAATAATCCTTTCAATGACATCCTTTCTTTATTTTGTTTTAACAAAATATCCTTGAATGCTGCTTTAAATTTTTGGAAATGTTAAGGCATACATATGCATTTTTGTGAACCCAAATTATTGAGACAATTTTCCCTTAGTTGCCCAAGTTGAGCCTAATTCAAAAATTTATTTTTCATATCTAGTTTGTATTGAGTTAATTTGTGATGATATGAAAAAGGGTAGGAAATTGATACCAACAGTACTGGTTGTGCCAATTAAAGGCGAAATGAATTTCAACCTCCTTTTCTCTTGAATGAAATTAAAATGGGTCAAAAGTCAATTAAAGAAAAAATATATAAAAAAAAGAGACCCAAGTGAAAAGAAAAAAAGAATTAAGAATGGAATGAAATTCAAAGTGAATAAGGTTGGTGAAAGTGAAAGGTAGATGTTTTCCTGAACTAAGTTAATTGTTATTGAAGCCCTTTGTTGCCTATTTATTCCTTTCAATATCCACCTACCCCTCCGCCCAAATTATTCACATGAACATGGACAGTATCATCATGACTCATGAATATGGGGTGAAATTTTTTAACCCAACTATACCTTTTAATATTTTTATATATCGAACTATCCCTCCCCCTAAATTATTCACATAACTATCCCTCAACAATATTCGCAGTATGAATTTATGCCCCCAAACCCGAATTCACACCTTTTTTTGTTTCAATTTTTTTATTTTGTGATTTTTTTTAATTATACAAATAAAATAATAATGAGTAATATATTTAATTATTAAAATTTTTAAATACTAACATATAATGTAACTAATTGCAAGCATAATTATTCATAGGGGTTACTTTTGCATTTTTTTTAACATTTATGATGTTTTATGGTTCAAAAAATAGTTAAGTTCAATAGTTTTCATGTAAATGAATTTAAGGGTATAAGTTTCATTCTAACTCGGTTTAAAAAGCCTTGGAAAAGGTGTCTAAAAATGCAACAAATCATGTTTTACATTTGTCGCATCCTACCCTTCAGTGGGAGGGCAAGGTGAGACTCAATGGGTGCATCTTCCAAAAAGGAAAATGCACGAGAGTCGCCACCAACATTTATTCAAGAAAAACATTAGAAAAACCAAAAAGGGGTCTGCAAATTTTAAGAATATGGGTTCAGGAGTTGTTTTACGTGTAGGGAAGGTATTAGCACCCCACACATCCGTCACAAGGGACGACAACCTTTAATCAAGTGTGCAAAATCATGACTTCAATATTTATTTACTTTCCCTTTTTAATGTTTTTTGACTTTTTGGGGTCGACAAGAGCGTTTCCCTTGCTCCTATGTATCCTCAAGTGCGATGAGCAACTCAGACCTACGTAGTGTAGAAGCAAAGCTTCATGGTGAATCAAGAATGATTCAAAGATGTTTTGATGATAACAAAAGATGATGACAAAGGTAATGACAAAAAGCTCAAAGGTCAATCAAAGATATTCAAGATAGAATCAAGAACACTTCAAGATTCAAGAGATCAAGATTTCAAGAATCAAGAATCAAGAGATCAAGATTCAAGAATCAAGAGAAGGCTTAATCAAGATAAGTATGAAAAGGTTTTCTCAAAAATTGAGTAGCACATGGTTTTTCACAAAACATGTTTACCAAAGTGTTTTTACTCTCTGGTAATCGATTACCAGATTGCTATAATCGATTACCAGTAGCAAAATGTTTTTGAAAAAGTTTTCAAATTGAATTTACAACGTTCCAATTAATTTCAAAAAGTTGTAATCGATTACAATGTTTTGGTAATCGATTACCAGTGCCTGTGAACGTTGAAATTCAAATTCAAATGTGAAGAGTCACATCCATTCACATAAAAGCCTTGTTTAATCGATTACACTGATTTGGTAATCGATTACCAATGATTGTTTCTGAATAAATCAAAAGATATAACTCTTCAAATGGTTTTTGACTTTTTCAAATTGGTTTTAAGTTTTTCTAAAAGTTATAACTCTTCTAAATGGTCCTCTTGGCCAGACATGAAGAGTCTATAAAAGCAAGGCTTTGATTTGTTTTTTAATACACTTATTCAATCAATCTTTTACAAGCCCTAAATCTCTTTGAACTTCTTCTTCTTCTTTGTGCCAAAAGCTTTCCAAAGTTTTCTGGTTTTCTAAACCTTGAAAACTTGTGCTATTCATTCTTTTCATCTCTTCTTCCTTTGCCAAAAAGAATTCGCCAAGGACTAACCGCCTGAATTCTTTTTGTGTCTCTCTTCTCCCTTTTCCAAAAGAACAAAGGACTAACCGCCTGAATTCTTTTGTGTCTCCCTTCTCCCTTGTCAAAGAATTCAAAACGACACAGTCTAAGAATTCTTTGGATTCTTCCCTTTCCCTTATACAAAAGTATTCAAAGGACTAACCGCCTGAGAATTCTTTTGTATCCCCATTCACAAAGTATCAAAGGTTTAACCGCCTGAGATCTTTGTCTTAACACATTGGAGGGTACATCCTTTGTGGTACAAGTAGAGGGTACATCTCTTGTGGATCAGTTCTAGTGGAGGGTACATCCACTAGGTTCAAAGAGAACAAGGGAGGGTACATCCCTTGTGGATCTTTGCTTGTAAAAGGATTTTTACAATGTTGGAAAAGAAATCTCAAGGACCGCAAGTTGCTTGGGGACTGAATGTAGGCACAGGTTGTTGCCGAATCAGTATAAAAACTCTTGTGTGTTTGTCTCCTTCTTCCCTACTCTTTTAATTTCCGTTGTTCATTTAATTTCCGCTTTTACTTTTGGTTAAGTTTCTCTTCTACTCCTTATTCTCTTAACATCATAAGTAAAAGCCTTAGAAGAGTAAATTTTTAATTAGTAAAGGTTTAGGAATAATTAATTCAACCCCCCTTCTTCATTATTCTGAGGCCACTCGATCCAACATGTAGTTCTTTAAAAGCAAAAAAGTTATGCGTAGAGTTGATTTTTAACTTTCAAAAGGTTCATTTTAACTAATAAAAGTAAAAGAGACTGTTAAGGCATTGGACCTTGAACGGATTCAAGCGACTTTTATGGATAAAAGCTCGGTTACATGTTGATTTTAACTTCGGTTTCACTTATTTACTTTCAATCTCATTAAAAGACGACTTGTGAAGTAAACGATCGATTGAAACTTTATTTTATAATGATAAAATGATATTACGGCACAAACGATCGGTTGAAAATTGCTTTACATAAAGAAATGAGATCACTGATGGTAGAAGAATGAGATGAAGATGTGCAAAGCAACAAGGAGGACCCCTAAGGGTGCATAGAGCGAATTCAAAACCTTAAAGTAAATACTAACTGGTTGATGAACGAAGAACGAATGAAGAACGTTGAAGAATCATGTAAGAATCGATCACGGTTGCGATTCGAAAATGCCTCGGCCTCATTTTTCCTTCTTCTTTCTCTTTTTTCTCCTTAATTTCACTAAATCCTTTCAATGTTGAAAGTCTGAACCCCTTCCTTCAGCCCCCCCCCCCCCATGCCTATTTATAAGAAATGAGGGGACATGATTGATCAGCAGCTCGCCCTGGCAAGTTGTTGCTTCAACCTGAAGTAACCTTGCTCGCCTAGGCGAGCTGGTTACTTCACCCCTAAGTCATTTGGGGGCCTAGGCGAGCCAGAGGCTAGCCTGGGTGAGCCAGGGGTCTAAAAAAGCCTCAAAATGACCCTTTTGCCCTTCCTTTTGGGTACTTTCCGCATTCTTTACCGAAACATCGAAAAACCTTTCGTATTGCACGACAACTGGCGTCAAGCAGCTCAATTCGGCTAGCAAGAATCAAAACTTTAGCAAATGATCATCCCCAGACGAAATTAGGGTCTGAAAACAATTTAATAGTTTCTTGATGACCTTTTTTTTGCATATTTTTGCTTATGAATATGAGGTTATTTTGTACAAATACTGCATCATTTGCATTATTTTGCTTATGAAATAAGGTTATTTGATACAAACAATGCTTCACTTTCACTATTTTCATGTTGATGAATTCAACTATACAACTATTATGACTTGATTTGGTTTAGAACGATTTGAAAATTGTATCCAAAAATTGTAACAATTAATTTTTGCACTTAGTAAACTCATTTTAGATTTACCAATGAACAATTTTAGTGTTCTACAATAAAATGATTACACATGAAATCCCTAAAACAAACATAATCAAGACCATAGAAAACAAGCATAAACAAGAAAGCTATTGCTCGAACATATTGTTGGAGCATTATCTATCACACTTGATGGCACATTACACGCACAAAATACATACTTCTTAACATGAGGTCAATTTCCTTCGAAAACACCAGTGTCACATATTAACAACACATGGGAATACAATGCAAATTTATGAATATCAAAATTATCGGTAACCTAAAATGCAAAAAAAAAACATCATATTGACAACATTGTGTAATGTAATATTCAAATTAAATTTGGAGTGAGAAGGAAAGGGATAAAATAAAATTTTCTGCGGAGTATACAATTTAATTCAATAAAAAATTAAACTTTATGCAACACAGACAGTAAGAAACTTACCTCTCACAAAACTAAGAGAAAACAATAGCTATATATTGGCCAAAATTGTTATCGTGTATGATTGTTCATTGCAAAGTGGCATCAATAGTACTTGTCAGATCCTGAAATCAGTATTCATGAATGAATATCCCAAAAATATCAATGTAATCATTAAAGACCGAATTAAGCTTGACTACCTTGAGAGTAACTCTCATGTCCCCAAAACCATTGGGGTACATGTTTTGACAATGATGACTGTTAAAGGTACATGATCAAAAGTATAGTCAATGGACCATAACAGTGTCCCGTGAGGTGTGTCATCAACATTTACCAATCCTAAAATTATACAAATTCAACAATCAATTTAGGGTTTACATGTATCAAATGCAATAAATATTTTATGATAGCTAACCTTGTGATCGAACAAAATCTAAAGCACATAACCATGGATTCTCGTTAAGTTCACATTGGCTTTCTTGCTAGAAACACATTATGAATTCTTGAGTTGGGAGTGGTGTTGGATTTCCCCTGTAGTTACTTTTTTATCCAATTTTTATTTATACAAATATGTTCAAGGGAAATCTGATTCGCCAGAAAGCGCATCGGATCGTCAAGTATTTAAAATTAAAATGGATGAATCCGAGTATCGAACTCAGGGAACTAGTACTAGACAAGGTTAATTTCAGAAATAAGGCATTGTTGAAAGAAACATTGATAATTGATGGTTTAGAACAGAATTAAACTAATTCTAGGCTAAAAAAAATAGTAAAAATGCAAGTAAGTAAGATTGACAACATTAGGTAAAAGTGTTAGGTCTCTCTAACAAACAAGTTGATGCATATAAGGATATTTCTCTAATCATTCATGCTTTTGTGTTCTATGTTGTAGCCTAAAGTACTAGACCACGATCCCTCATTAGGCTAGCTTAACTCAAGCTTCATCCTCAGATCCCTCTTGTTGGACTAGGCTCAACTTAAGCAGCCCTTGTAGGTTTAGACTAATTTAAACTAAGTTTCATCCTCAGATCCCTCTTGTTGGACTAGACTTAGACTAAACAGCATTATCATCACAGCATATTAAGAAAACTAAAACTTAATCCTCAGATCCCTCTTGTTGGACTAAGTTTCAATCCTGCTTCTATCAAGTTCTAAGGCAACGGTACATTTCCCAATGCTAAAGTCACCTAACTAGACATACAAATGGGTGATCAGACCAAGAGCATGCAGAAATTAAGCATTGAACACATGAAACACAATCAATTAGATATTAAAGTAATTACATCAGTTGTTCCTTAGAAATTCCCAACAAGAGTGTTTAGCTAGCCATACAGAAAAACCCTAAAACAAATGAGATAAAGAGTAGAGAATAATTGCTCCTTACACAAGAAGGGGGATCCCTCCTCCTCTTCTCAGCTTCTCACAATCACTCTGCAACTCACTAATCTCTCTCTAATTACAAAACCTAGGTCTCTCTGTAAAAGTTGCTCCTGTTGCTGCCTCTAGAGCTCTTTTCTTGAAATAGGCACTGTGGTGTGCTCTAGAATGTTAGACAAGTGGCCTCAGATATCTTAAGAAGGGGGGTTGAATTAAGATATTACAAAATATTTCCCCAATTAAAATTCTATTTTAATTTCAATGCAAGTTACAAGTTCCCCTAAAAATGAACTCTTAAATAATGATTCAAATAAAACAATCTGAATATAAATGCAAAGCAATAATAAATAAAAGAGTTTAAGGGAAGAGAAAGTGAAAACTCAGATTTATACTGGTTCGGCCACACCCTTGTGCCTATGTCCAGTCCCCAAGCAACCCGCTTGAGAGTTTCACTACCTTGTAAAATCCCTTTACAAGTTCTGAACACACAAGGACAATCCTTCCTTTGTGTTCAGATTTGTTTACAACAAGAGACTCTCGGTCTCTCAACCCCTTTTGATAATTTAGAAAGAAGAGAAGAATAAATCTCTCTTGAAAGAGATAGATTGTACAATTTGAGCACTCAATTAATTCCTTATTGAATTGCAAGTGTATTCGCCAAGGAATTCTTAAGAGGATAAAATGTTTTTTCTCTTTGAGAGAATAAGACTTTTTGTTAAGAAAAACTCTGAGCAAATTCGTGTTCCAAGTCACATATAAATAGACCTTTGGTGGCCATGTAAAAACCATTTGAAAAGACATGACTCTTGGAAATAATTTTCTAAAAATCTCCTATGGTAATCGATTACAGGATTTATGTAATCGATTACAGGCTTTAAAATTTGAATTAAAATGTTTATTAAATGCTGGTAATCGATTACCAATATTGTGTAATCGATTACACAGTGTAAAATTTGAATTCAAATTTTTAATGGCTGTTGTAAACCATTTTGGCCACTGGTAATCGATTACATCCTCTGGTAATCGATTACCAAAGAGTAAATCTCTTGAAAAATACTTTTTAACTTAAATTTCTTGGCCAAACCTTTTGCTATTTCAATTAGGAATTCCCTTTCTAAATTACTAGAGATCTTCTTGATGTTGTATTTTGTATTCTTGGATCATTTGTCTTGAATTAAACTTGAGAAGCCCATTTTCATCAAATCATCACGATCATCATCAAAACATCAAAGACAAAGTCTTTGCTTCTACAATCTCCCCCTTTTTGATGATGACAATTTAATTCCTGAAATCAAGATACAAGTAATATATATGCAAGATATATTGCGTTCACTCCCCCTATGTTTTGGAATTGATGATCACTTGATTTCTAAGCTTTTTCTAAGCTTCTATACCACCCCATTTCTCTCCCCTTTTGGCAACATCAAAAAGCCAAAGTGTGTGGTAATAACACCACAATAGCATTCATATAATTTAATATAACACGAAAACACTAAAAACAAAAATAATGCAAACATTCATAAGTTAAATAAATAATCCAAACATTCATAAGGTAAATAAATAATCCAAACATTCATAAGTCAAACCACATTTAATCCTAAGCATAAAAGACTAAAGTCCAAATACCAAAAGATAACTAAAGTGCAGAAAATGAGAGCCTAAAGATCATAGCCAAATACACGGCTTATAAGAAAAAAGAATTATAAACTAAACACTAAGAAGGTGGTGATGGAAGATCGAAGCTCTGACGAATATATCCCACATCTTCTTCAAGCTGTGTGAGACGGATATCCATTCCTGCAAAGCGATTATCCAAAGAATCAAAACGTTCACCAACATAAGTGTGAAGAGCCCGTAACTCTGAAAGAACTTCAGTCATAAGAGCTGAATCATCTCGCTGAGGAGGAGGAGGAGGAGTACACTCATCTTGTGGAGGAAGTGCATCTTTCTTCAGCCATTGACCATTACGATCCTTATGGTAACCAAATGAAGTGATTGCACCAGCACCTATAGCAAAGGAACGCTTGACTTGAACAAAAGGTTCATCATCAAGAGGAATTTGAAAATGACGAAGAAAGAGAGTGACCAATTTGAGGGTAAGGGAGAGGTGCATTAGCCCATAATTCCTTATGCATTTGGTACCGAACCAAGTGAGCCCAATCGATCTGACGACCGGTAAGGAAAGCCCACATCAAGATCAAGTCCTCCTCAGAGGCTTGAGCCAAATTTGAAGACCAGGGAAGCAAAATTCTAACAATAATATAGTGCATGATGCAATTATCAAATGTCAATGATCCGGCCAGCAATCTACCGGTCATTTCAGCCTAGTCATTACAAACCATACGGCGAGCATCATGACTAGAATAATCAAATTTCCAGTCATCAACAATGATGCCCTCAAAAGGTGCACCTTGACTAGGTAATTTTGTCCATGAAAAGAACAAAGATTGATCAATGATCATAGAAATACTATGCACCTCAGAAGAAATAATACCATCCCGAATTTTTAAATTGCTGTAGAAGACTTTAACAAGTTCAGGATAGTAAGGCAATTTTAAAGACATGAAATCAATCAATCCAGAGTTTTGAAACACTTGATAACAGTCAAATGTCTCATCATTGAAGAAATCTATGTCTAGGTACTTAGGGTCTAGAATGATCCTAGAAGAAAATTGAGAAATGTGACATCCTGGAAATTTCTACCCAGAATTTTGTAAGTGATATATTTTAAATAATTATATATATAAGTATCATTCA
Source organism: Glycine soja (assembly GCF_004193775.1). Classification (NCBI taxonomy): domain Eukaryota; kingdom Viridiplantae; phylum Streptophyta; class Magnoliopsida; order Fabales; family Fabaceae; genus Glycine; species Glycine soja. The sequence goes on along the minus strand of NC_041015.1, from coordinate 35,876,214 downwards.
CTGTATATATATATATATATATATATATATATATTCTTGGAAGAAGTATGTACATTGGGGGAAAGATACGGGGGTTAGGCTACTTAACGAAGAGTAATCCATAACTGGACAGTTATAGAGTAATTCTCAATTAATTAGTCTAAAAATTATCGTTTTGCGTACAACTAAAAAAATTTAATAAAACCAATTTCTGAACGACACTCAGGGTTTCATTCTGAGCGTTTTGATATATATATTGCCTACTTTCAAAAACGAGCCTCGACGGGTGAAAAGAAACGCGAGGGACTGGAACCAGAGAAGCAGCACGCAAACCGAGGCAGGATTTTAGCATTCAAAAGGTCAAATTTTTCTCCCCTTGTGGCTGAGTATGAAGTCACATCAAGAGAAAAAGTTAGGCCCCTTTTGCTCCACTCAAAATGAGACATGTGGCATGGCTTTTAGAAAAAAAGGAAGAGAAAATCTTTTTAAAATAAAAGCCAAATTCTCTCTCTCCTTTTTCACCAGAATTCAGAAAAGCTTTTCCTCCCTCTTTCTCATAGCTTTTTCTCTTCTTCTTCCTCTCCATTGAAGCCTCCATTGAAGCTCCAAAATTGCTCATCACTTCTACTCCAAATTCCAAAAGGAAGCCATTTTCGGAGTCGTGAAGCACACCTCTACGTTGTGGGACTTCGAATTTCAGGTATGGGTGGACTTCTTTTCACATGAAATTCGTGGGTATTGGGTTTTTGGGAGATATGATGGGTAGTTCTACTAGGTTTATGCCTTATAGTAGTTATTTGTGAAGAAATTTGTTGAAAACATGCTAAACTTGACATGTTTGATGTGAGTAAAGCTACCCATTCTGTTTTAGGGTTTTATGATGATGCTTTGTGATGTTTGTGTGCAGAAATTGTTGGTAGAAAACTGGTAGAGATGATGGGGAAAGTTAACCTAGGGTTAAATGTGAGAATGGTAGTGATGTGGGTGGAAAAGTGTGAGATTTTGAGGGTTTGAAAAGCTAAATTTGGGGTTAGTGGAAATTGGAGTCTAAAGTGAGTTGATTCTAGTTTAGAATGTCAATTAGGACTTGTAGGAAGGCTTGGGCAGAGCAAATGAGAAAATGAGTGACAAAGGTGAAAGCAAGAGCCATTTCTACGGTAAATTAGGTGTTGAGGGGTCAAATTTTGAATCAGTGGAGTTTTTGCCATAAAACCAGTTTGAACAAGTCTAAATTAATGTTATAGACTTGTTTGAGATGAGAGTTTACTCCAAAATTACCCCATTCTCATTTTCACTTCTCAAACCTTGAAAATTCACTCAATTGATGGGTTTTGGATACCTAGATTTAGATTTACCTTGATCTGAAGCTTGTTTTTGGTTTAAATACGATTTATACATGATTTAGGACTTGTAGGATCCAATTTGAGAAAAATTGGATGTGGGAAAGATGGATTTCGAAACCTGCCCTATTATGCAGAAAAATGCTGTTGAATTGTGCAGCAAAATTTTTCAACATGCGTAGAAAATGCTTGTGCATTGCTGGTTATGGGAAAGGTAGTACATATTGGGTTCTAGACATTTTCTAGCAGATCCCAACGGTTAAAATGTAAAATTATGTACTAGGAACCTCCAGTAAAATTTTCAAGTCGATCCAATGGTTAACGAATCGGAACAAAGAAAATGTTACTGGGATATGTGAGTAAGGAAAGCTGTAATATGTGAATGTGTTTTGGGCAGAGTTTTCTACCTCTACCATGTTTTCTTGGTTTAGGGTAGTTCATGATATTTGGAAATTGAATTGCTTGGATATTGTGGAAGCTTGGAGGGGTTGATGGGGACCCGGCGTTGAGAGGAAGGAGGATAAGGGCTACGTAGGAGTGCGTGAGCTCAATTTGAAGGTGGGCAACTGGGGATGGTACGTTAATGTTTGATTTGTGGAAGTGAGAGAGTTGATTTGCGCCATCGCCCGATCGTCACCTAGTACCACATATGACGGGTGCCCCATAATCCACTAAGCTTCATGCAAGAAAGCGTGGAAGAGTCAGCCTTCCTACTTTTGTTTGTTGACCACAGAGTGGTACCTAGAGATATGTCGCGGGGGTCAGGAGACCTTGGGGACATCAGGTGGGGTGCTATTGCCCAAAACCAAGCTTGACCAATCCCGACCCAACCTGGGCATAGTCAGTCAGTGAGAACCTATGACGTACCTAAACAGGCGAGCTCCTAGCAGTCAACCAATAAAAGAACAAAGTCCACAAAGCAAGGAGGCTTGTGTGGCGGTTGGCCAGCTATGAATCTTGAGTGGTATCTGGAAATTGGCCTTTGGTAATCGATTACCAAGGGTGTGTAATCGATTACAGGGCTTAAAAATGGAGACAAGAAGTTAAAATGGCCTCTGGTAATCGATTACCAATGGGGTGTAATCGATTACACAGGGTGATTGGGCACTGGTAATCGATTACCAGTTTGGTGTAATCGATTACACAGTGCTACTTGCCACTGGTAATCGATTACCATTTAGGTGTAATCGATTACACAGTGTAATTTGTAGATTTCCATGTGCAAAAGCTGTGTAATTCGTGTTTGGGCACTGGTAATCGATTACATACTTTGTTAATCGATTACCAGAGAGGAAATCCCTTGAGAGAGACCTTTTGATTATGCGTAGCCGTTATGGGATGCATTGTATTGTTACCTGTAGTTAGATTTCGTGTGAAAGAGTCTACCCCCTTTCTTTTATCTCTTGTAGATCGCGATGGCAGCGCAGTTGATCCATGATCGCGTGGTGATGGAGTGCCTAGAGGGAGTTTGGGAGACCCTCGAAGGCAATGAAAGGTGCTGATTCCGTGGCACAATTCGACTCACTGCTACTTCATTAGTACATCCGGAGGAACCCGCACGCACGCTTCAGCAGCCTGTGGAGTGGATACTACCTACACCTACTCCATATCAACTAGTGGAGCCAGTTCAAGTGATAGAGGTGTCATCCTCTGAAGAAGATCCTGAAGAGGACCCAGAGGAGTTACCTCCTGAGCCTGTTGTGGATGCTCTTGACTTTCCAGAGGATGATGAAGACCCACTCCCTGATGTGGATTCTCTAGAGGATATCATGTCAGCATCTGAGGCAGACTCTACAGGGGAGAGCGGCCCAGGAGGGACAGCGAATAGTGAAGACTCTTCATCATAGCAGACGGCTCCTTAGACTAGGTTTACATACTTTTTGTGGGTGGGTGTATCTAGTTCAGACTGCTAGGTTTACTCTTTTGATTTTTGGGTGGGTAGACCTATTGTATAGAAATTTTGATGATTGTATATATGTGGCTGAAGCTACCACAGTTGATACCTTTGCTCTGGATGTCACTATGTATTTTGCAAACTCCCATATTTTGGACAGTTTTAGATGATGAATGTAATTATGTCTAATCTTATTATTTGAAAAGGAAGTGTTAACAAACTTTATTGAAAAGAGTTTATCGACCACATTTTATTATTTTTTACGTGACGACCTAAAATGATGGCTGGTATATTTTTCTTTTTGAAAGAGCGAAATAGTTTAGAGGTTATGAGTGATCAGAAAGAAATGACTCCGAATAGAGTTGTGAACTGGCCATTTAGGACTCTATAGTGATAATTTTCCTTCTGAATTTAATTACCGTGAAAAGAGAGAGAAAAGAAAAGAAGAAAAAAAAAGAAAAAAAAAAAAAATTCCCATGATTTCTGTTATTTAAATTGTTACTATTAAACCAGTCATTATTAGGGACGTCACAAGAAAGGTACCGTAGACATTGATCATCAGAAGAAAACAGAGTGGATGATCTTGGAGATGATAAGGAAGGATGAATAGGTGTTGTGGGTGCTTCAGATGGTCCGTGGCGGCGATGGCCAGCAACAGCGGTGGTGGAGGATGATCCCTTTCGCTTCTTCGATGATTCTGCCATTTGATGAAGTTTTAGGGAATTTCAATCGGTGGAATCGAAAGAGGAGTGAAAACGAGGAAGATTGGGCTTTGCGGGATGTGTTTTGGTGAAGAATTGAGGAAGATATGAGGGTTTGAAGATTGGGGATGAAGGGGGCACGAAGAAGAGATGGTGTCTGCGCAGCGTGACTGGTTTTCGTAGGTATTTATAGAGGAGGACGAGATGTAATCGATTACAAGATATGGTAATCGATTACAGGAGTAGTAAGCCTTCTGGAAATCGATTACAGACTGTTGTAATCGATTACAGGCTGCCTGTTCTTGTGTAATCGATTACACTGAATGGTAATTGATTACCAGAGCATAAACTAGGCTAGTTCCTCTAAAAATTACCTATGTCTATGGTAAATACATCTAACACTATCAATCATCACTACTTATGTATTTAATTCAATCATTCAAACATCAAACACACAATAATGCATCAAGCCATCATAATAACAAGAATTTAAACAAAATCAACCAAAGTAACATACTTAACATAAACAATCAATAATAATAAAAAATAGATAATTCAATCAATCAATCCTTATTTATCCAAATCACTAACATCTAAGAAGCCTAATTGTCTTCTAATAGAGAAGAATGTTTCTTTGGGGAGAGGTTTTGTGAAGATATCAGCAAGTTGATTCTTTGTATCAACAAACTCTAACACACAATCTCCCTTTAGAACATGATCTCTTAGAAAATGGTGCCTAATTTCTATATGTTTAGTTCTAGAATGTTGAACTGGATTTTTGGAAAGATTAATTGCGCTTGTATTATCACACTTAATAGGTATATGGTCAAGAAGGATTCCATAGTCAGAAAGTTGTTGCTTCATCCATAAGATTTGTGCACAACAACTGCCGGCTCAAATATATTCCACTTCTGCAGTGGATAAAGCAACACTATTTTGTCTCTTACTATACCAAGAAACTAGAGCAGATCCACTGAACTGACAAGTTCTACTTGTGCTCTTTCTATCTGTTTTAGAACCGGTAAAGTCTGAATCAGAATATCCAATTAAGGTGCATGTGGAATTTCTAGGATACCATAAACCTATATTCATAATGCCTACTAAATATCTTATGATTTGTTTAACAACACTAAGATGTGATTGTTTAGGATTTGATTGAAATCTAGCACACATACACACACTAAACATTATATCAAGTCTGCTAGTAGATAAATAAAGAAGTGATCCGATCATACCTCGATATTGCTTAACCTCTATTGACTGTCCGGTTTCATCTTTATCTAAATAGCAAGCGGTGCTCATTGCTGTAGCCATGTGCTTAGCATTTTCCATGCCGAATTTATGGATTAACTCTTTGCAGTACTTGGATTGATTGACAAATATACCATCCTTGGTTTGTTTAATTTGCAATCCAAGAAAGAAATTAAGTTCTCCCATCATTGACATTTCAAACTCCCTTTGCATGTCATGAGAGAATTCCTTGCACAATAATTCATTAGTGGATCCAAAAATAATATCATCAACATAAATTTGAACTAATAAAATATCATGTGATTTTCTCTTTATGAAAAGAGTAGTATCTACTTTTCCTCTAGAGAAGCCCTTTTCTAAAAGGAACTTACTTAGACGCTCATACCAAGCCCTAGGGGCTTGTTTCAAGCCATATACAGCCTTTTTCAATTTATAGACATGATTTGGCTTATCTGATATTTCAAAACCTGGTGGTTGTTCAACATATACTTCTTCTTGAATTAATCCATTTAGAAAAGCACTTTTAACATCCATTTGATAAAGCTTAAAATTCATTATGGATGCATAAGCTAAGAGCAATCGAATGGCTTCTAATCTAGCAACTGGAGCACATGTTTCTTCATAATCTATACCTTCTTCTTGATTGTATCCTTTTGCAACTAATCTAGCCTTAATTCAAATGATTATGCCATGTTCATCTAACTTATTCCTAAATACCCATTTTGTTCCTATGATGGGATAGTTTTTAGGTTTCTCAACAAGTTCCCACCCATTGTTTCTTTCAAACTGATTTAGTTCTTCTTGCATAGCAATTATCCAATGATCGGCTTCTTTTATATTTTTAGGTTCAATCATAGATACAAAAGCCATATTATTGCATAATTCTTTAAGAGAATGTCTAGTTGTTACCCCTTTTGAGATATCACCAATAATGTTGTCAAAGGGATGATCTTTTGAGGCTTTCCATTCTTTTGGAAGTTCATCATTTGATTTGGCTTCTTCTGGAGGATCTTCAATGCTTCCTTTCCCTTTTCCTTTAGAATCTTGTCCATGAATATGAATTTGTTCTAAAGATTCTGCAATATCATCTAGTATATTCTTTCTTGACAAAATAGCATTAGATTCATCAAAAGAAACATGAATGGATTCTTCAATACTCATAGTTATTTTGTTATATATTCTATATGCTTTACTACACGGATTTTCAAGAAACATGAATGGACGTCGCTCGTCACTCCCATGGCTAAGTTTGACCCAGATATAGTCCTGGAGTTTTATGCTAATGCTTGGCCCACAGAAGAGGGAGTGCGGGACATGTGATCATGGGTGAGGGGTCAGTGGATTCCCTTTGACGCAGATGCCCTCAGCCAGTTCCTGGGTGACCCGCTAGTGTTAGAGGAAGGCCAGGAGTGCGAGTTTAGTCAGAGGAGGAACAGGGCCGATGGGTTCGACAAAGAGGCCATTGCCTAGCTATTATGCAAACCGGGTCAGGATTTCGCTCGGACCGCTGCAGGGAGGCAGGTGCGGATCATGCGCACCAGCATGACCACCTTGACCCAGATGTGGATGACATTGCTACTCAGCAATGTCTTGCCTAGTGATCATAACTCCGACCTTCCTCTGCCGAACTGTCAGCTGGTGTATGCCATCCTGACACGGATGAGCGTCCATGTGGCTTAGTTGATTGCTAACGCCATCTATTTATTTGCAGGTATGCCACCCACCAGGCACCCTCTAAACCCGGATATGTCTAACAGGGCCCTGGGATTTCCGGCATTGATCACGGGCCTCTGTTAGTCCTTCGGGGTTCCCGTCACACCTAGTAAGGTGATCCAACCGCCGATCACCCGGGCCTTCATTGAGAAGTATTGCATGCCTAGGCAGGCGCAGGGTGATGCACCACAGGCCGCAGACGCACCGCTACCACCTCATCAAGCTGATCCTGCTGGGTCATTAGGCATGGAGCGGTATCTACAGCACTTGGTTCGCCAGCAGGCGGCCAACCACCGGGGGCAGGTGCAGATACATGAGTGTCTCTACTAGCTCAGCCTCAGTCAGCAGGGCCAGGGCTTCGTTCCTTTTGCGTGCCCTACTCCTGATCAGTTTAGGGCTAAGGTCGCATGGCCCGGAGATTGGCCCGAGGCCCAGGCAGGGGAGGCGCCTGCAGAGGCTCCCGGCGATGTAGAGGAGGCCCGCATGGATGAGGAGATGACATATTTGCTCGGTTTCTTAGGAGGGAGCGGAGCCACATGACCATGGGATCCCCATATTCATTCCTTTTCATGTTTCATCCTTTATCATTTACATGTTATTTTATTTCTATGACTTGAGGGACTAACATTTGTTTTTGTTGTTTTGATTGTCATTTGTTTTGTGCATACATTTTGTTTGGACTGTTGCGTTAGTGCTTACTTCGTTATTGTCGATAGTGTTTGTTGGAATTTCGAAACCATGTAGAGTTTTCATTTAGGAACGTCGTCCTAAAATAAAACGAACAAACATCATGATAACGCCAAGAATAGAAAAAGAAAGAGGCGTTGTGAAAATGTCATGCCTGTATATGAGGAAAAGAAAAGAGTTTTTTGTATATAAAAAGTGTATGGAAAGATTTTTGTGTATATAAATAATGTGTGAAAAGAAATTCTTGTGTGTGAGCAATGAGTGTATATAAAGAATTTTTTTTTGTATAAACAACGAGTGTATGTTAGAAAAAGAAAAAAAAAGAAATCTTTGAAAAGGAATAGAGGTTTTATATAAACTATGTTGATATAAAGAGAAAGAGTTTTTAATGCGTGTGTATACGGAAAAAGTTTTTCATGTATAGGAATGTAGGTGTACAGAGAAAAAGCTTTTCTCATAGATAGTGATGTATGTATAGTTTTTGCTAACATGCATAAGAAAAGTGAAACAAAAAGAAAAGAGAAAGAAAGACCTCGAAGGTCAGCATGTTATGGTCATAGGAAGCACGAATCATTCGTAGAGAGCAAACATATCTTTTGGAAACAAGAAACTAACGCTAAGAGTTTATTTTCCAAAATAACCGATATAAGAATGGATGGATTCGTTGAACCAATGAAAGAACATAATTTACGTTGGGTTTACTTGCGTAAATCCGAAGCCTTAGTATCACAATGCCATAAACTGGATGCTTGAGTACCCACCTAGCTGTATGCAGGACTAATTTTGCACGTTATTTCCAAATCATCATTGTTACGCGTGCCTCGTGGAAATGATATGGAAGTTTAACCCGAAACCGACACCCTACACATAAATCTTTTTCGCCCCAAATATCAAAATCGGGCACACACAATGGAAGGACCATGTTGAGACACAACCTTAAGCTACTTTGAACCTTGGCCCATGAAGAAAATCCTCATCCTTTCCCCTAAAGAAGAGGACAGCAAAATCTCCTCAAGGGAGAGCGAATAACGAATGCTGAAACCCGAATTCCCAATCAAAGATCGGAAGAAAAAGGAAAAAGAAAGAAAAGAAGGAAAAGGAAGAAATGAAAAGTCAGAAAGAAAAGGAAGAAATGAAAAGGCAGAAAGAAAAGGAAGAAATGAAAAGGCAGAAATAAAAAGGCTGAAATGAAAAAGAAAGAAAAGAAAAGGAAAAGAAGGATTCCCAATCGAAGATCGGAAGAAAGCAAAAAGGGAAAGATTGGAGGAAAACAGAATAATTCTCGATCAATAAAGGAAACCAGGAAAGAGAACAGAAGATCTTCAGACTAGATAAATGTTCGGCGAGGTAAATGACCGCCGGCAAAGGGAAAACCCATTTTGAAGTGGTTCTTCCTTTGGGATTGCCATTCAAGGTCGCTCCCGACTGGCGATGTCCCGCCCCACATAAACAAAGAGGAAAAGACCGAAACACCCAGCTTCCTCTCCAAAAACACTACCCTCGAGAAAATCCTATTGATCCTTGATCGCGCGTGTAATCTTTTGGTTCGATAGGAAATCATGTGCAAAATAAAGTCATGGTATAGCTATGGTTTGGAATTAGGGTAAAACACTTACCTGTGTGAGTTTTTATACACCATGAGTGATTTTATTCCCAGTTTCAGTTTGACCCGACGTTTCCCTTGAATGTTCATTTAAAAGCTAAACGTTGACATCCTACCCTTCATTTTCGGTTACAAGGAAAACTATTTTTGCATAAGCATATTGTTTCTCTAAAATATGGTGCTCTCGTGAATGATTTATTTTTCCTTGCTAAAGCATGTTCGCCATTTAGGTGAAAGATCCCGGTGGACCATTCGGTCCTAAAATCAAATCAAATCTTTTTCGGAGCCCCGTGAATTGATTGTCATTCATGCATCCTCCACCATCGAGTCCGGAGCCCCACGAATTGATTGCCTAGCGCTGTTCGTGCATCCTCCACCATCAAATCTTATTCGGAGCCCCATGAATTGATTGTCATTCATGCATCCTCCACCATCGAGTCCAGAGCCCCACGAATTGATTGCCTAGCGCTGTTCGTGCATCCTCCACCATCAAATCATATCCGGAGCCCCATGAATTGATTGTTATTCATGCATCCTCTACCATCGAGTCCGGAGCCCCACGAATTGATTGCCTAGTGCTGTTCGTGCGTCCTCCACCATCAAGTCCGGAGCCCCATGAATTGATTGTCATTCATGCATCCTCCACCATCAAGTCTGGAACCCCATGAATTGATTGCCTAGTGCTGTTCGTGCATCCTCCACCATCAAATCTTATCTGGAGCCCCATGAATTGATTGTCATTCATGCATCCTCCACCATCGAGTCCGGAGCCCCACGAATTGATTGCCTAGCACTGTTCGTGCGTCCTCCACCATCAAGTCCAGAGCCCCATGAATTGATTGCCATTCATGCATCCTCCACCATCGAGTCCAGAGCCCCACGAATTGATTGCCTAGCGCTGTTCATGCATCCTCCATCATCTTATTTGGAGCCCCATGAATTGATTACCTAGCGCTGTTCATGCGTCCTCCGTTATCAAGTACGGAGCCTCCGGTGAGGGGGAAATACATTTTTTTGTTATTTTCCCAATCGGTTCCTTCACCAAACATGTGTATACGTATATATATTATGTCATTTTTGTTTGTTTGTTTGTTTTGTTTTGTGTTGTGCAGGGAAAGAAGAAGGAGAGACGGGAATCACTTATTTCAAATTGTTTTGGGTTGGAACTATTGTGATTGAGATCAATTAAATCCCCATGATGGGCAAAGGATGGCCTTCAGGAGTCATCATGGATTAATTACGGAAAGGGCTAAGACGGACGAAATCAGTGATTTATCTTTGCTTTCCTCCCATCTCCGATAAAAGGTAAGTAAAGAGGGGCAACTGTCATACCCTAATTTCGTCCGGGCACCATTGTTTGATGGCATGCAACCTTTGCTTGACCGCTTCAAGGTACTTGGCACCCATTGTTGCACAATATGTAAAGTTCCATAACATGCCAGAAGTCAAAAGAAAGCCTTGTTGCACGATCCGTGAAATTCCATAACATGTCGGAAACCAAAAGGAAGCATTGTTACGCAATTTGTGAGGTTCCGTAACATTCCGAAAGCCAAAAAAGGGATGATTACGTAATATGTAAGGTTCTATAACATTACGGAAGGAAAACAAGTATCGTTACGAAATTCGTAAATTTCCGTAACGTTACAGAAAAAGAATCAGCAAACAAAGGCAGGGGGTGTATTTAGTAAACAAGGGGGTGAAAATAGCAACCAGGCCCACTTGGGCATTCCATGATGTTCCTCCAGAAGGCGGTTGCTTTTGGAGGAAGCCACCTAGCTCGCCTGGGCGCGCTGAGCTCGCCTGGGCGAGCTGGGTCGCAAGCTCCTCCCTCATTTTCCTATAAATAGGGGGAGGAGTGAAGGAGAAAAACATTCAGCCCACCTGGTATCTTAGGATCACTTGAAATTAGTGAAAAGAAATCGTTTCCGTGAAGAAAATCCAAGCCAAGGCGCTTCCGTAACTCGTCCGAGACGTTTCCATAAGCAAATCCGTGAAGATTTTCCGCCGTCTTTCGTTCGTTCTTCGTTGTTCTTCGGTCTTCAACCGGTAAGTTCCCGAAATCGAACTTTTTAATTCATTCTATGTACGCTTGGTGGTCCCCACTTGTTTCGCGTACTTTTATTTTCATTTCATTTACTTTCTGTACCCCCTTTTGATGTGCTTTAGTCATTTATTTAGGTCATTTTCTCGCCTAATCAAAAAAAAAATCCACTGATCATTTGAATTGTAACATACGTTAATTTCTATTAAAATGAAATCCAACCATTCGGTCATGCCATAACCACGTTGGAAACCCCAAAAAGGGTAAAATAATAATATAATAATAAAAAAATATCTTTTAGTAAAAATAAAACAAAAAAAAAATCAATCGGACGTTTCTCTTTGGGATTTTTCTTTCTTAACTGAATTGACCAATAACTAAAGTGAAACTAAGGCTAAAATCAACTCACAAAATCAAGCTTTGTCTGCCAAAATCACTGAAAATACGTTTTAAGGTCCAACGCCTTAAATGACCATCTTCCAAGTAAAAAAGAATCACTTGATTCGCCCCTTTTCAAAGAACTACGTAGGTCTGATTTCCTCTTCGATGGAGGGTACGTAGAAGCAAGAGCCCCGCTTTTGTCGACCTCAAAAATAGAAAAGGAAATAAAAGTTTAGATACATAATTTTACACAATTCTAACCTAAGGCTGTTGTCCTTTGGGACAAACGTGAGAGGTGCTAATACTTTCCTCAAACGTAAAGATGACTCCCGAATCTGGAATATTCTTCATGACCGGTTTCCTTTGGTTTTTCTTACGTTTCCCTTTCAATAAATGTTGGGGGCGACTATGCGCATTTTCCTCCTTTGGAAGATGTACCCGTGAGCCTCGCCTCGCTCACCCGCAAAAGGGTAGGTTGCGACACTATCACTGGTAATCGTTACCAAATCAGTGAAATTGATTACACAAAGTTTTTTTGTGAAAGAATGTGACTCTTCACTTTTGAATTTGAATTTTAACGTTCAAGCACACTGGTAATCGATTACCAAAACATTGTAATCGATTACAGCTTTTTGAAATCAATTGGAACATTGTAAATTTAGTTGAAAACTTTTTGAAAACCATTTTGCTTACTAGTAATCGATTACCAGAGAGTAAAAACTCTTTGGTAAACATGTTTTGAGAAAAAATCCATGTGCTACTCAGTTTTTGAAAAAACTTTTTAATACTTATCTTGATTAATTCTTCTCTTGATTCTTGAATCTTGAGCTTGATTCTTGGAAGCTTGAACATTGAAGCTTGATTCTTGATTCTTGAAATCAAATTCCTCTTGAACCTTGAAGTGTTCTTGATTCAATCTTAAGCATCTTGAACTTATTCTTTGATTCTTGAGATCATCATGAAGTATTCTTGACCTTTGAGCTTTTTGTCATCACCTTTGTTATCATCAAAACTTCTTTGAATCAATCTTGATTCATGATGAAGCTTGCTTCTACAATCTCCCCCTTTTTTATGATGACAACTTCTGAAATCAAGAAACACACACACACTTTTTCCTAGTCGATCACTCGCATAAATTTCCATTCTCCCCCTTTGTTTTTGAATTTATGCTTCTCTTAAAATTAAGTTGATTACTCATGTGAGTTCTTGATTTAATCCTTATTTCTTGTAGAAGCAAGGCTTCATGGTGAATGTGATTCAAAGGTGTTTTGATGATAACAATAATGACAACAAAAGATGATGACAAAGGTGATGAACAAAAAGCTCAAAGATCAAAGAACAACTCAAATGAATCAAGAACAAGTCAAGAGTTCAAGAATCAAGAAGAATTCAAGACTCAAGAAGAAAGCCTAGAATCAAGATTTAAGATTCAAGATCTCAAGAATCAAGATCAAGATTCAAGACTCAAGATTCAAGAATGAAGAAAAGACTCAATCAAGATAAGTATTAAAAAGTTTTTTCAAAAATTTGAATAGCACATGAGTTTTTGACAAAACCTTTACCAAAGAGTTTTTACTCTCTGGTAATCGATTACCATATTGTTGTAATCGATTACGAGTAGCAAAATGAGTTTGAAAAAGTTTTCAAACTGAATTTACAACGTTCCAATTATTTTCAAAAGGTTGTAATCGATTACAATGTTTTGGTAATTGATTACCAGTGCCCTTGAACGTTGAAATTCAAATTTAAATGTGAAGAGTCACATCCTTTCACTCAAAAGCTTTGTGTAATCAATTACACTTATTTGGTAATCGATTACCAGTGACTGTTTCTGATAAATCAAAAGATGTAACTCTTCAAAAAGGTTTTGACTTTTTCAAATTGGTTTTTAAGTTTTTCTAAAATTTATAACTCTTCTAAATGGTCTTCTTGACCAGACATGAAGAGTCTATAAAAGCAAGGCTTTGTTTTTCATTTCAATATACTTTTACACTTATTCAATCAATCCTTTACAAGCCTTGACTCTCTTTGAATTTCTTCTTCATCTTTGTACCAAAAGCTTTCTGAAGTTTTCTGGTTTTCTAAACCTTGAAAACTTGTGCTATTCATCTTTTCATTCTCTTCTCCCTTTGCCAAAAAGAATTCGCCAAGGACTAACCGCCTGAATTCTTTTTGTGTCTCTCTTCTCCTTTTTCCAAAAGAACAAAGGACTAACCGCCTGAATTCTTTTGTGTCTCCCTTCTCCCTTGTCAAAGAATTCAAAACGACACAGTTTGAGAATTCTTTTGATTCTTCCCTTTCCCTAATACAAAAGTGTTCAAAGGACTAACCGCCTGAGAATTCTTTTGTATCCCCATTCACAAAGTATCAAAGGTTTAACAGCCTGAGATCTTTGTCTCAACACATTGGAGGGTACATCCTTTGTGGTACAAGTAGAGGGTACATCTACTTGGGTTTGACTGAGAACAAGAGAGGGTACATCTCTTGTGGATCAGTTCTAGTGGAGGGTACATCCACTAGGTTCAAAAAGAACAAGGGAGGGTACATCCCTTGTGGATCTTTGCTTGTAAATGGATTTTTACAAGGTTGAAAGAAATCTCAAGGACCGCAGGTCGCTTGGGGACTGGATGTAGGCACGGGTTGTTGCCGAACCAGTATAAAAACTCTTGTGTGTTTGTTTCCTTCTTCGTTACTCTTTTACTTTCCGCTGTGCATTTAATTTCCGCTTTTACTTTCTGTTAAGTTTCTCTTCTACTCATCATTCTCTTAAAAATTTAGTAAAAGCCTTAAAAGAGTAATTTTTTAATTAGTAAAGATTTAGGAATAATTAATTCAACCCCCCCTTCTTAATTATTCTGAGGCCACTCGATCCAACATTTCTCTCCCCCTTTGGCATCAACAAAAAGCCAAAGTGTGTAACAAATTTGAAGCATGTAAATTCAACCAAGTATCCATACAACATTCATGGAAAAATGTAAACCAAATCATGAAGCACGAACCATGAATAGATCAAATATAAAATCCACATAGTCAAATAACATAACTAATATTTGTTCAAACATACCATGCAAATAAAGAAATAGTAAATTGTTCAAATATCATAATAATATAGCCAAATACAAGGCTGGAAATCAAAGTACTAGTAATATAAAATAATATAAAACTAAGATGATGGTGGCAGCGGTGGTGGTAGATCAAAGCTTGAACAAATATAAGACACATCTTCTTCAACCTTGGTGATTCTTGACTCCATCTCATTGAAGCGCATATCTACTTGTAATTCCAAAGTGTCCAACCTTTCACCAACAAAGGTTTGAAGGCCATCAAACCTGTCCAAAATCTTTGAAAGAAGAGATGAATCTTCTCCATCATGTCCTTCTTCACCAACATGTCGAGCAGCCTTCTTCACCCAAGAGCCATCATGTTCTTTTTGATAACCAAAGGATGCTATGACTGAAGTGCCTATAAGGATGGATCTCTTGATTGGAACATATGGTTCAGAATCAAGAGGGATGTTGAAGTGTTGAAGGAAAAGAGTGACTAGAGGAGGGCAAGGCAGAGGAGCATTCAATCGCAATGCCTTATGCATGCAATATCTAACAAGATGTGCCCAATCAATTTGTAAACCTTTATGAAAGGTCCACATAACAATGAGATCTTCTTTAGAAACCTGTGCAAGGTTTGAAGATCTCAGAAGCAACATGCGAACAATTAAATAATGAAGGATGCGGCTTTCAATAGCCAATGAACCGGCAAGAAGCCTTCCGGTCATATCCGCTTGGTTGGTGCAAACCAACCGGCCGGCATCATGCATAGAAAAATCAAACTTCCAATCGTCAATCAGTGCACCTTCAAATGGTACACCTTCACTTGGCAATTTGGTTAAATCATAGAATAGGGACTGGTCAATGACCATCTTAATCCCATAAACCTCAGACATTAGGGTGCCTTCTTGGATTTCTAAGTTTGAATAGAAGGCTTTGACAAGATCAGAATAAACAGGAAATTTTAGAGACACGAATGGAATAAGATTGGAGTTTTCAAATGCTTGAAAGCATTCAAAACTCTCATTTGAAAAGAAATCCATATCTATGAATTTTGGGTCTATAATGGAACGAGAAGAAAAGAGGTTTGTGTACCGTATCCACTGTTCCTCAGATGAAAACAATGATCCAGAAGGAATGGAGGAGGGAATTGGTGTTTCCTGTGACCCAGAATGTCGTTGACTCCGACTTGAAGTGCCCTTTCGCTTCTTTGATGGTTCCGCCATTTGAAGAGATTTTTTGAAATTTCAATCGGTTCAAATGAAAGAGATTGAAAAAAGATGAAGTTTGGGCTTTGTGGGGAGTGATTTGGAGAAAAAAGAGTGAGATATGGCTGGAGAAAGATTTGGGGGCGAGGGTTTTCGAGAGAGAAGAGTTGCAGGTTTCAGAAATTGAAATTTGAATATATAGGTGCAGGGACACGTTGTAATCAATTACACAAATATGGTAATCGATTACCAGATAGCAACATAGCCAGAAATAACTGCTTGTAATCGATTACACTATAATGGTAATCGATTACCAAAGGTTATTTTAGCCAGAAACAAAAACCAATAGACTTTCTAGGAGAAAAGAAATTTTGAGTGATTATCAAGATACTTTTTTAAAGAAAAATATATTAAAAATACTTTATGAGTAATTATAAATCAAGTAATTCACATATCATATCATGCAAAACCATTGAAACATGTAGATAATCAATTATATCAAAGTAATCAAACATAAGTATGTAGAATATTAATTATAGATATTATTGAAATATTTTAATGAAAGTTTCATGCTTATAGGATAAACTCAATCATCAAGAACACATTCATAATTTAAAACAATCAAAACAAACACATAAAAAATTGTTAGTCATCATAATCAAACTGATTGAAGAAAAATTTCAACTTAAGAGAAATTTTAATAAGAGAATGGTTTTGATATTACCTTTTTCATGATTAAAGTGTATATATCTTCAAGGATGAGGATCATACTTTTTCTCCTTGTTTTTCATTCTTGAGATATGTTCTCATCACTTTCATAATCCTTGGTTAGAAGATTAATCTCCTTTTCTAAACCATCGGATGAATCATTGTCATCCCATGCAATGTAGGCTTTCTTAGTCCTTCTTTCATCAAACCTTTTCTTTTCGCTTTTCTCATGCCACTCTTCATTTGAAGGACAATTGGCCTTGATGTGACCAATTTGGTTGCATTTGTAACACCTAAGGACTTGAGAATCTTCTTGTGATTTTCTTCCATTGTTGAAGTTCTGACGCCTGTCAATTCTTCTTTTCTTGATAAATTTCTGAAATTTCTTCACAAAGAATGAAAAATATTCTTCATCATCTGAATCTTCTTCTTCGTTTTCTTCTTGCACTCGTGATGAGGCTTTAAGGGCTATACTTCTCTTCTTTTTGTCATTTTCTTCATTTTGATTAAGGCGTTGTAGTTCCATCTCGTGTTCCTGCAATTTTCCAAATAGAGTAGCAAGAGACATGGAAGATAGATCTTTACTTTCAGAAATAGCAGTTACCTTGGGCTGCCATTCCCTACTTAAACATCTTAAAACTTTGTTAATTAAATCTTCATTAGGAAAGATTTTTCCTAAAGATGCAAGGTGGTTTACTATATGTGTAAATCTTTTCTGCAAACTATGGATATTTTCATTAGGATTCATCCTAAATAATTCATATTCATGGGTAAGGGTATTGATTCTAGACCTTTTTACATCAATGGTTCCTTCATGGGTTAATTGGAGAGTATCCCACATCTCCTTGGCATTTGTACAATTTGACACTCTAAAATACTCATCTATTCCTAGGGTTGAAGTAATAATGTTTTTGGCTTTAAGGTCATACTGGATTCTTCTCCTCCTATCTTCTTCTGTCCACTTATCTTTAGGTTTTTGAGTTGTAGTGCTTGTGCTTACATCTACTACAGTGGGTATGTGTGGTCCTATTTCTATTGCTTCCCAAATATTTAGATCTATGGCTTCAATAAAAATCTGCATACGGGTTTTCCAATAATGATAACCCTCACCATTGAAAATGGGTGGTCTATGTATGGAATTTCCTTCAGGAAACAAAGGATTTGAAGAGGCCATGAATCTTGAAGTGGTTAGACTTTCTACAAGATACCTGCTCTGATACCACTTGTTGGATCAAGTGGCCTCAGAATAATTAAGAAGGAGGGTTGAATTAATTATTCCTAAACCTTTACTAATTAAAAATTTACTCTTTTAAGGCTTTTACTATGTTGTTAAGTGAATAAGGAGTAGAAGAGAAACTTAACTAAAAGTAAAAGCAAAAATTAAAATGCACAGCGGAAAGTAAAAGAGTAAGGAAGAAGGAGACAAGCACACAAGAGTTTTTATACTGGTTCGGCAACAACCCGTGCCTACATCCAATCCCCAAGCGACCTGCGATCCTTGAGATTTCTTTTTAACCTCATAAAAATCCTTTTACAAGCAATGATCCCCAAGGGATGTACCCTCCCTTGTTCTCTTTGAACAACCTAGTGGATGTACCCTCCACTAGAACTGATCCACAAGAGATGTACCCTCTCTTGTTCTCAGTCAAACCCAAGCAGATGTACCCTCTACTTGTACCACAAAGGATGTACCCTCCAATGTGTTAAGACAAAGTGCTCAGGCAGTTAAACCTTTGAAACTTTGCGAATGGGGATACAAAAGAATTCTCAGGCGGTTAGTCCCTTGAAATCTTTTGTATATGGGAAAAGGAAGAATCAAAAGAATTCTCAGACTGTGTCGTTTTGAATTCTTTGACAAGGGAGAAGGGAGACACAAAAGAATTCAGGCAGTTAGTCATTTGTTCTTTTGGAAAAGGGAGAAGAGGGACACAAAAAGAATTCAGGCGGTTAGTCCTTGGCGAATTTTTTTTTGGCAAAGGGAGAAGAGAATGAAAAGGATGAATAGCACAAGTTTTCAAGGTTTGGAAAAACCAATAAACTTTAGAAAGCTTTTGGCAAAAGGAAGAAGAAGAAGAAGAAGAAGTTCAAAGAGATTCAAAGGTTGTAAAGGATTGTATTGTAAAGGTTGTTCAAGATTATGAAATGCAAAACAAAGCCTTGCTTTTATAGACTCTTCATGTCTAGTCAAGAGAACCATTAGAAGAGTTATAACTTTTAGAAAAACTTAAAACCAATTTGAAAAAGTCAAAAACCATTTGAAGAGTTACATCTTTTGATTTGTTCAGAAACTATCACTGGTAATCGATTACCAAATCAGTGTAATCGATTACACAAAGCTTTATTGTGAAAGAATGTGACTCTTCCCTTTTGAATTTGAATTTCAACGTTCAAGCACACTGGTAATCGATTACCAAAACATTGTAATCGATTACAACTTTTTGAAATCAATTGGAACATTGTAAATTCAGTTGAAAACTTTTTGAAAACCATTTTGCTCACTGGTAATCGATTACAACAATCTGGTAATCGATTACGAGAGAGTAAAAACTCTTTGGTAAACATGTTTTGAGAAAAATCCATGTGCTACTCAGTTTTTGAAAAAACTTTTTAATACTTATCTTGATTAATTCTTCTCTTGATGCTTGAATCTTGAGTCTTGAATCTTGATCTTGATTCTTGGAAGCTTGAACCTTGAATCTTGATTCTTGATTCTTGAAATCAAATTTCCTCTTGAACCTTGAAGTGTTCTTGATTCAATCTTGAGCATCTTGAACTTATTCTTTGATTCTTGAGATCATCATCTTTGTTATCATGAAGTATTCTTGACCTTTGAGCTTTTTGTCATCACCTTTGTTATCATCAAAACTTCTTTGAATCAATCTTGATTCATCATGAAGCTTGCTTCTACAGGGATTGGCGGTGATGCATGACATGGAGGAGATGGGATAGGGTGGTGGTGCAGTGTGGAAGTGGTAGGTGGTGATGATGGTTATGTGATTATGATGGGGGGAGGGTGGAGCCATAATTCTGGATATAGCTAGGGAATGGGTGAGAAGAAGGTATGGGGCGTAAGGAGTAGGTGAGATGATGGGGGAAGAGCCTTGAAGGTGGAGATCACCAATGTAGGGGCTCTGCATGGTGATGTGCGATAGTGATGGTGGGGATTAGTGGTGGTGTGTGGCGTGTAGGAGATCGGATAGGGTGGTGGCACAGAGCAAAGGTGGCTGGTGGTGATGATTGTTGCACAACTGTGG
The DNA here is from genome assembly GCF_004193775.1 of Glycine soja. NCBI lineage: Eukaryota > Viridiplantae > Streptophyta > Magnoliopsida > Fabales > Fabaceae > Glycine > Glycine soja. The sequence goes on along the minus strand of NC_041015.1, from coordinate 35,856,410 downwards.
TAGGGGAGGGTGGAGTCAGGGACTGGGTGAGAAGAAGATGAGGGCACAAGAAATGGGTGAGAAGATAAGAGAAAAGGAAGGAGGGAGATGGAGGGGCAAAGTGAATTTTTTGCGGGGAGGTTAGGGCCAATAGCAAAGTGGGTTAGAGCCAATAGCATCTCCCGTAATAAGTTATAGGTAGAACTTATGGCCCAAAAGGTCACTACATGTGATGTAGATCCATATGGAGCTTGTAGGCCTTGGATCTTCTTCATCAATAAAGTTATTTGCTTCTTAAAGATCAATGGCAGTGGAATGGAGAAGGAAGAAAGATGATTGGAGATGCCACATCAAGGAGAAGATGAGTCAAGAACAAGCGCACCACCATAGGAAGCCATGGATAAGAGCTTGAAGGTAAGAGAAGATGAGTGGAGGGAGAAGGAGAAAAAGAGCACAAAATTTTATGCCTCAAATGAGATCTAAACTTTGAAGTGTAATTCTCAAAAGATCAAAGTTGAAAAATGCACACACAATGCCTTTATTTATAACCTAAGTGTCACACAAAATTGGAGGAAAATTTGAATTTCTATTCAAATTTCACTTGAATTTGAATTTGAATTGGTGGAGCCAAATTTGGAGCCAAAATTTCACTAATTATGATTAGTGAATTTTAGTTATGGTTCAGCCCACTAATCCAAGATAAAGTCCAAGATCCTCCACTAAGTGTGCTTAGGTGTCATAAGGCATGTAAAGCATGAAGGACATGCACAAAGTGTGACTATATGATGTGACAATGGGGTGTAGCAAGCAAATGTTCACCTCCCTCTTAAGATGGTCCAAAATTTAATTGGATTGGGCTTCTCCCAATTCAATTAAATTTATCTCCTAACACACACATCAAATAGTGCACTTAATGCATGTGAAATTACAAAACTACTCCTAATACAAAAACTAGTCTATGTGCCCTAAAATACAAGGGCTGAAAAATCCTACATTACTAAGGTAGCCTCCCTGCATTATGGAGCCCTAAATATGAGGCCCAAAAACAATGAAACCTTAATCTAATATCTACAAAGATAAGTGGGTTCATACTTAGCCCATGGGCCCAAAATCTACCCTAAGGCTCATGAGAACCCTAGGGCCTTATCTTGCATCTTTGACTCAATCTTCTTGGAGTCTTCTATCCAATGCCCTTTGAGGGTAGGATTGCATAAAAATGCCTATCGGAAAGCGAGAGCAAGAAAAATTGGAGAGAAGAGTGTGCATGACAAAATTGTCACAAAGATGAAAATTTGGGATAACATATTGTTTGTAGTGTGCTTAGGAAAATGAATACAAATTTCCTTGTTAGTATTCGCTTTGAGGATACGTAATCAGCAAAAAGAAATGACTATCTTTCTTTTTTCCATATTCAACATTTGACCTATGGAGAGAGGGTTTATCTGATGATGGAATAGCTATGAAAAGGAATGAACTTCAAATTCACACACTTTATGTTTGAATTAGAATAATTGAATCCGTAATTTGAAATTTTGAATTTGGGAGGAAACCAATGTGTTGTAGGGTTTGTTAAACTGAGTTAGTAAGAGAATTCTCTCTCTGTAGTGAGGTATCAACTTTTGTTCTCTATATACACGATTGAGCCCAAATGAACTTTGAAATTCTCTTTGACAAACTTTATTGGTTTTTTAAATATTGATTTCTTATGGTTGATGAGATTGTACAACCAGAAAGAGCATTGTGTGAAAGCAAAAAATGCCAAGGATCTAATATTTTCCTCTCATTTTTCTATGTTTTTTGTTGAATTCTAATGGTTTTTGGACATGCAATTTATCTCATCGAAGGGCAATCAACAAAGAGGAGGGGGAGAAATTTGCAAGGGAAAGTGGACTTTTGCTCTTGGAAGCTTCTACTAGCACAACTCTCATTATGTTGTTTGGTTTGTTATGCTAAACATCTTATTTGGCAATGGTAGGATTGATGAAGAATTTATGATTGATTAACAACTTCTCTCTTGGAGGCCTTATGGTTTCATTGTTTTGTTATGGATTATTGATGCAACAATTGGTATACTGACTTTAAATTGGTTTTACTTTTAATCATGATGATATGTTTTTATTTGGAATTGACAGATTGCACATTGTTGAGTCTTGCTAACTATTGTAAAAGAGGTTTTTCAAGCAAGCTTATAATTAAAAGTGTGAGAAATGGTCTCAATTTTGTAAAGGAAGATCATAAAGGTAGGTTGAATAAATATAAATTATTGGTGTTCTTGTGATTATCACACAAGCAGGCAGAAGTTGATGGCATGTTATTGGCTTCAATTTCTATGACCAGTTAGTCTGACTTTGATGGTTTATTGTTTCATTTTTGGTAAATATTTTTGTACAAAGCACTTTGTAAGTCTGTCCCTTTGATTGCCTATAATTAAGTTATATTTGCTAAGCATCTCACCTTTACTTTCTTAGTTTCAATATTGCAGTTATGCTAATTGTAACATTTGAAAATGTTGTTTCAGGACCAAAGTATGCAGAGCTTAGACAAGGAGGGGCTAAACAACTAAATATTCAATTTTCAAGGACATACACGTATTAGAGATCCAAATTACCAGTTCTCGCTAGAGTTAAAATTGAAACCAAAAAATAAATTGGTTCAAGAAAGAAATGGCAAAAGCAGAGTCCAGAAGGAGGAAAGTACGAAAGAGTTAACATTGAAGCAAAAGTTAGACTTATAATGTTATTGTATTTTTTTAATTAATCTTTATATACAGTACACACTCCTACAAAAGAAGTTTTAACATCGGCCTATTAACAGCTGTTTTAGACAAAACCGATCTTAAGTTATACGCGGTGGCATATTTGTAAATAAAGTATACTTCTTAACACCGGTTTTTCAAAAAACCGATGTTAATGCATACATGTTAACATCGGTTTTTCATAAACCGATGTTAACTAATGATGTTAACATTGGTTTTTCTCATAAAGCCAATGTTAACGTTAACTTCTATGGATTAACATCGGTTTTTTGAAGAAAACCGATGTTGTACTTATAATTTAAAATATGAGAACGTGAGCCCTACTACTTTCCTCGCCTTTTGTTTTTCTTCTTCTTCCTCACTTCTTCTTCTTCGCGACCTCACAGTACAGGCTTTTGTAACTGCATGTTACCCAGGTACAGCCTCACGGTACAAGGTTTTGTTCTTCGCGACCCCACAGTACAGGGTTTTCTTCTTCTTGTTGTTCCTGTTGTTATTTGTTTGTTTGTTTGTTTCTTCTCCTTTTCTTCTTCTTTGTAACTGCATGTTACCCATGTGGTCACTGCAAGGAGGTTCGTGCTTGCAAGTTGCAAGGTGCTCAAGGTGGTGACTTTTAGTCCGTTGGTGTTCGCAAGGTGCTTTGTGCTCCCAAGATGACTATTTTATAATTTTGGTTATATCTGGTTTATGAGTATGGTTATCTAAGTATTGTTATTTTGCTAGACGCATATGAGTATGATTATAACTTTTTTGGTTTATGAGTATGATTAGAACTTTTTTGTTTGTTTGTTTGTTATCTTGTCTGAATGAGAATTGTGATTTCTGGAGGGGTAGATTGCTACTAGGCTTTGTTTGAGGGGTAGATTTATTAGGTTGCTTTTGTGTTAGAAAATAGTAATCACTTCCACTAGAGAATGGCTTGATTGGTACTGGTCTTTGTTTGAGGGGTAGACACAGACATTGGCTTTGCATGATGAACATAATTTGAGTTAGGCTTGTTTGTGGTTGGACTTTGGTATTGTTGAGGGTTGAAGTCAGATAAGTTATTGTTTGGTGGACCTCAACTACTGGGACTCTATTAGTACTCTTGTTGGGGAAGTGGTTCTAGGCTATTTTTTTTCCTCTTTTGGTTGCCACTGGTGATGTTCCTCTCAATAGGGAGTTGTGGACTGATGGGTACTTCTCAATTATTGCTGAGATTGTTGGAGGAGTGTGGTTGAGGTGGTGGCTTCAAGTTGCTGCTGCAATGTCAAACATGGAAATGTTTGTTGCTGAAATGAGCAGTGACTCATTCCAGCTTCTAGGGATGGCAGAGAGGGGCATGTTACTTGAGTTCTTCGGCAAGAGGTCATGTTACGAAACCCCATATACTTGAATAGAATGAATATAGACAGTATTTAATGTGCTATAAACAAAGAGTCCTCCCAAAATTTACTTGGAGTAGTAAAATTCACTTAGAGTTTGTTAATCACTCAATTTATTATGGTTACTTGTTAGTGCTTATTAGTTAATATAGATAGGAGCAGTGAATTCTAAAACTACATGGTTGGTCTTCTACTTCTTTGCATATGAAATTTGAAAACTTAGTTGTGGGAAATCTAAAAGTTTGATGTCAACATCAAAAGCAATGACATAATAAATTACTAAAGCAATATATTAAATATCCTCTCGTGTGAAGATGTGTACTAGAATTAATTGACAATGGGATAGTCATTATCTGATGTAAACCAAATTGTAGCATATAATTTGTTGTACTCAAATGAATTCAATCCACTTTCAATAGTTTCAATAATTTAAATGAAGGAAATAATCCTGAATAGCCAGTTGCCATCAGGTATGAAAAGAATCACAAATCTAATACATTTGGAATTTTTCCATTGTTTTTTCAAAAACCTCTTTAGAAATAATGGCCTGATTACCATCAGCTCTCTTAATTTCCAATGTTGCTTTCTGATAGAATCCAGTACCTTGTAATCCATATGCAATTAAATCATCAAACCCAATAGCAATTCGCTCTATAAACCAATCTGGTGGCAAATATATTATCTTAAATGATTAATGTGCAACTTCTTCATTGGAGACTGGGAAGAAAAATGATTAATTAAGTTGGTGCTCTTGTTTTTTTTTAATTCTAATTCTAAAGTTCAGCGTGGCTTCTCTTAAGATTAAGAAGCTCATGGGCGTGGTTGCTCTTGTAAATTTGGGATATATGTTACTTACAAGCATTGGCCTATACTTAGCCAATTCTTCCGCACACACATTCATGGTGCCAGTAGTGTGCTTATGCCTCTTTTATTTTACAATCAAGGAAGAATAACATAGGGATGGGAAAGGGTTGTGATTGTGTTGTGTGTGTGTGTGTGTCTATTTTTTTGGTCACTACTTCTGAAGCTCAATATGATTGAAAGAAATGAAGCATAACTAACTTTTTTCTTAATTCTTTTTTCTTTGCTTAATTCTTTTTAGTTTTGGACCCTAAAATAAGATGGAAATACATGTATATATTAGTTTTATATCTTTTGTTAAAATCAAGTTTCTTGTGTTGCCTAATGCTCATGCAAATTATTTACCATATTTAGGAAAATTGAAGAAAAGATATACAATGGAAATCTCTTAGTCTTTTAAGTAATAAAACTAATGGAGTCTAACAGTTATTATAAGTTAAGGGATAAAACTAAAAAATAACTTAAATTCAAGGGACTATAAAAATTACTTTTCAATCTAAGGGAGAAAAAGAGTCTAACTTTGTTTACTACATCAACAAGGAGTCTAACTTTGTTTCTAGGTTTCATACTTGGTCTTAATTTTGACAGCATTAGTTATATTTTGACACTATATCAACATTTTAGTCATAACTTAAGCTATAGATCTCTAATTATGACGTTCTTTATATACTAGGAAATTTATAAAGATATCTACAAACTTTGCAAAAAGGATGAATTTGGGAATTTCAGTGTTAAAATTCAGTTTTAGAGTTAGACTAGAAGTATTGGGCGAGCAAGCATGACATACCTTTTGTCTTTTGAGCATATATCATTAAATTCGATGCCAAGTTAGGCAAATGAGATATCGTTGAAAAGCTTATTCCATGGGCTAATAGTTGGGATAAGGGTAATCTTGGGATTAGGAGATAATTAGTTATAAAAGAAGAAAAACATAGTGCAATAATATACTAGGACCATTTGTGTAGTTGTGACCTTTCAGATTCAAGGTTTCCCCCCCCCCCTTGTTTGTGTTTTATGCATTTTTAGTTTCTCCATTGGTGATTGCTATAGAAGGTTAATGATTTGGATTCTCAGACTTGTTCTTAATTCTATTTTGGATTCAAATTTCCCCTTCTTTTCCAAATCTGTTTACAAGCATGTTTATGCCTAACCTAGATCTGATTAGGTTTTGGAATTTATTTTAGAAGCTACACTAATGAATTTGTTGTCTAAGTAAATTGGATCATTCTTAAATCAATTGGACCTAAACATTAGTGTTGCAATTTCAAATTGGCATTGTCGTTCACTGATTGAATCAGAGGATGTTTTCCAGTAGACAATTGAACCATAAACTACATGATTGGATCTAGAATCAGTATAGTGATTTGTGATGAATCCTACCATGTGTGTGAATTTCTTAAGTCGAGCTTTATACCAATTAAATTTTTATTCAAGTTTGGTGAATTTTTTTATCTCCTCATAATAATCAAAACACTTTTTTCTAACTCTCCTAACTTAATTAAGAAACGACCATAATACCCTCCTTTTTCTTCAGCCTTCAATTCAAAGCATTGAATCATAGTAGCAAGGGTGGTGTGAGCAACCTTTAGTGCTAGTGAAGCTCCAGGACACCCTCTTATTCCACTCCCAAAAGGAAAAAGTTGATAATGTTGTCCCCTGACCCCAACTTGACCCATTTTTCCACTCTCATGATCATTGCTAAGAAACCTTTCAGGCCTAAACTCAAGAGGGTCATCCTAGTGCTTTGGATCCCTACCAATAGCCCACACATTAGTGAAAACCTGAGTCTTTGTTGGAATGTCATATCCAGCAATGGTGTCTCACCCAATATAGTGATGTACAAGAAAATGAAGACCAACATTTAACCACTATTAGATCCAAAAGCCTAAGAATGGAATCATGCCTTAAAAAGATAACGTGTGGGAAATATATAGTATTCATAAATATTTAAAGAAATAATAACCTTAATCATGCTTATCCCTAGGTAGGACCATATACCTCAATATGTAGTCAAGCAATTCAAATTGAAGAACAAGTTGAATTGCGACCTTCATGACTGTTGTATCTAAAATTAAGAGGAAAAAAAGTTAAATAGATGATCCATTGTAAGTAAAAGGTTAATTGGTGATGAAAAGTTCAATTTCAATACCTCATGAATATTCTGCTGCAAATCCAAAACAAAGTTTCCATAAGCTGTGAGAGGAATATCCAAACATACCTAGAGAAACCATCCATGTTTTGGTCCCAAAAAATTTATCAGAAATAAAATACCATTGAAAAAGAAAGTTTTTTTCATGGAAATTTCATTGTAAGCGGGTTTTTCATGGCAAGAATGAGTTCATTCCTATAGAAGCCAAACTGAGGAGTTAAAACATAGGAAGTAAAACAGAGGAAAGTCATGCAAATTGTTTCTTTTGTAGCTTGAATTTTTTGTAACCTTGTAAAAAAGTAAGACAAATTTAATAACATTAAAATTTACAGATTTTATCAGGGAGGAAATATGAGATTTAAACCATATTTGAAGCAAGAATTAAGGGAAGGAAAGTACATGTCAGCTACTTGATTGTTTCTCATATCACTTAATGTTGTCAAAATGTTGAACTATATGTAAATATAAATGTATTTGCCATGTCCTAATCTGGTTTGTAGTTTTGACGTGCTTATTTCGAACCTAATACATTGCTGTCTTTTAAATGTAGGTTGTGAAGGTTCATTAAAATACTTGGTATGTAGACAACACACTAGCACAGAGATTGCTCCAGGTCATTGGTAAGCATAAGCTCTTGTCCATCAATATTTTCTTTGAAACATGTAATTAATTAAATTACTTTGCAAGATTTGTAGATACTTCTGTTAAATTATTATATGAATGCTAAATTTTGGAACTGATTGGATGTTTAATATCAAGAAATAGTATGACTTTTAATTGCAATGTTAGCCACTTGATCAAAGAAGCTATGATACCATGCCAAGGACGAACTCGGCTATAGATTGTAGTTGTTAGGTGCATTCACATACTTGGTTTTGTATATCTAAAAAATACTTATGTCATCCATGTCATCTCAGCACAATCTTCTCTCTTCAACCCTAGTTCTAGAAAATTGTCTTGCATCAAGTGCATTGCCTTATCGAAACCTCCAATATACACAAACTTGAACCCCACACTCCACTGTTTCTCTGTCAGCTAATTCCCTCTTTGCAATTTTGTATCTTGCTTTTGGGAAGCCCTTGCCACCATTGTGAAAGCTGAAACCAAGTTTGAATCTCTATAATATTTACTATTAATTAGTCATTATATATTGTTCTGTTTATCAAGATTATCTAATTGACTTACTGAGAACACAGTGGCTTGCATCTGTTATTTATTTTAGTATGCAAATACTCTAAGCCTCCAGTTGCTATTTTGATGGTATATATTTATGTAGGTCTATGTGATATATTTATGTAGAATATTTTTTTTGCATGCATTGCCTAGGATTATTTTCTATCAACATGACAAAAGTTTTGACACTAGTTAAAGACAATAGGTCTGGTTTGGTCTGTATTGTTGCCCTCAAATCTTCACCCAATTACTTAGATTACACTACTATCAAATAAAACTTATAGCTATTCAATATTCATCCTTTTTGGAAACTACACATTCACTTGTATAAGTTATTAAGAGAGATTCCTCCAGCAAGAAAACATCATCACCACTAAATTCTGAATGAAGCTCTTCATGTCCATCAAATTCCTTGAGTCCTACCAATGCCTTAATTGGAATCTCAGCCTCTTGATCCATTCTCAAATTTGTTATGTTTTATCTCCATTCTCAAGTTGCTTTCCTCCAGAATCATTGTTTCCTTCATTATCCTCCTCCCCCTCTGCAGCCTTGGGATCTTCAATTTCAGACTTTGCCTTGCCTTCCTCTGAAGCATATTCAGTTTCTTTGTTATCCTTCTTTGATCCTGATGATTTCCGAGCACGTTTCTTTGGAGTATCACTATCTGCTGGTGGAGTTGACTTGACCTTCTCATTGATCCTTGCTGATCACCTGGGGGTCTCACCAGTTCCACAATCAAACTCTGAACTGATAGGATTACCAGGATGTGTCTTTAGGTACTGCTCCCATTGTTTTTTGGTACTGATCTCCTCCCCAGGATGGTAGCTGCAGTAATCTAAGTAATTAGTGCAGGGTAAATGTATAATGTTTCTTCGGGTTCAACTTGGTTCTTATTATGTGTATCTTGGCATTCAGAACCAGCTGCTAATCCACTCCCATTATGTATCTACAGTACCTCTGGTACTCATTTATATATATACAACTTACTTTAGATGAGCAAAAAAAAATTCATTATTTTCTCCGCAGAATTGGTAGAACAACATGTGTTATCCTAAATTGCTCCCATGTTAGTATGTTATCCTTTCTATTTCACAAACCACTTGATCCTACTTTTGCCAAGCCAAAATCAGATAACTTGGAATGATATCCTTCACCTAACAGGATATTGGAGCATTTCAGGTCTTCATATATGATAAGAGGTTTCATTTTACTATGCAAATACTCTAAGCCTCTAGCTACACCAGCTGTTATTTTGATTCTTGTATTCTAGTCAGTTGATTTTCTACCACACGAAAGATCTAGCAAAATGAAAGAAAGAAAAAGATATAACTCAATTTCCATTGGACATGCACTCATATACAATAAGCTTCTAGTCTTTGTGGTCACAAAATCCTAATAGAGTGACCAAATTTGGATCCATTGGACATGCACTCATGTTTGTGGTCTCATCACCCTCATCACATACACACACATCACACACACACAAACCCTAATCTGACACACACACACACAAACCCTAATCACACACACACACACACCTTAATCACACACACACAAACCCTAATCTGACACACACACACCCTAATCACACACACACACACCCTCATCACCCTAAGTACACACACACACACACATTGTCTATGGTTTTTGCTTTGATGCATAATGCAGTCCTTATAAGGAAAGTTGGAAGTCTGAGAGTTTGGCCACCATGTTGCTATCGAAAACAATTTTATAAGGTGTTACGTCATGATATAAGATGGTTCACTTGGGACCTGTGTCAAAGTAGTGTGGTCATGTGCTACTTTTATGCAGATCTTTAGCCTCTGTTTCCATGTTAGTGGTTCCTTTTTCTTATCACTAGAGTGTAGGTCATCATAAGAGAGATCCATTGGACATGCACTCATATACAATAAGCTTCTAGTCTTTGTGCTCACAAAATCCTAATAGAGTGACCTAATTCGGATGATGAAGCTGGCATAGCAACTCAATTTCATTCAGTTGATTGCAACCATAGACTTGGCGACACCATTGTAGCAAGCTAATGAGTCATCAACTCTTAACTCAGTGACACTACCAAGTTGGAGGAGAAGCACAGAATAAGACAAGGATTTGGGGTTTTGGAAGAGAGGGTTCGACTCAACAAACTCCATGGAATCAACAATGGCCAAACAAGACTATTGGTTCAAGACCATTCCTCTCCAATCCAAAAGCCTCAGATAACAATGAATCACAAATAAAATGAATTTGTCATACCTCTAACATATTCACAAAAGAAGACACATACCCAACTACAATAATAAAGCATAAGCACCCCCGAAACCCAGAATTCCAAATTAGTTACATAAAGAACTGTTGATGTCGATATTTGTTTGTAATCGAAATTTACATTTTGTATGTTCTTGTATGTCATGAATGTATTATGCTATACAAACAACTGTTGATGTCGATATTTTTCTGTAATCAAAATCTAGATTTTGTATGTTCTTGTACATCATCAATGTAATTTGCTGTGTAAACAATTGTTGTTCATGCTAAGTGAACCTTAGATTCCCATTTAAGACTGAATGCAATGATTCTTGCAGACAGTTTGCATTAGTCATTGTATTTAGTCTTGAATTGTCCGTTTGGACAGTTTGGGGAGACTGGTATTTTTATGTTACATTCATTCGTTAAGGTTATTATTATTTTGATTAATTTGATGAAATTTCAGTACAATGCATTTCAAGTTGTTCTCTGAATGCATACTTGATAATCGGGAAATTAATTTCACCGATGTCATGTCGTGCACTTGGAGACCAATGTGAAATGCTGCCGAAATTTAGTCAAAATTTTCAAAATAATGCTAACCCTGACGTATGAAGCTAACATAAAAGACAGTCTTCCTAAATGGGATAGGGCCACACCTATAAATAAAAAAGTGAGATTTTCATGCATGGAATTGCTTAGATGGATCAAAGTTGGATGAATCAAAGTCGCATGAGCCCAGAATATGAGGATGGCATCGAACAGTTCTTGTAATTTGCTTCAGAAAGAGGTCGACCGAATGAAGAAGGAAAATATTATTGTCCTTGCATCAACTGTTTGAACGGAAGACGACAACTACTGGATGACATACGGGAGCATCTATTGTGTGATGGGATTAAGAAGAATTAAACGACGTGGATATGGCATGGTGAAGTGACAGACATGCAGAGTGGGTTCCAATCTAAACAGTTTGATGTAGAAATAGGAGATCGCTTGGAGGACGTGATTCATGACCTTGGACAAGAGTCTTTTCAGCAAGCACACGCCCTTGTGTATGAAGGATTGCAGAGTGATTCAAGGAAGCCTTTGTATACGGGGTGCAAGAATTCCTTAACCCTGTTGTCTGTGGTGTTAAGTCTGGTTAATGTGAAAGTCAGGTATGGGTGGAGTGAAAAAAGTTTTACCTCATTGCTTGAGGTAGTGCATAATCTACTTCCAGAGGACAACACGCTGTGGGACTTCACTGTACAAAGTGAAGGATGAAGAGGAAAGCAGTTCTGATGAAAATTCAAAGAAGGGACCTCCAGCGAAGATTTTGTGGTATCTTCCAATCATTCTAAGGTTTAAGCGTCCTTCTTCTAACGAGGACGACGCAAAAGACCTTACCTGGCATGCAAATGGAAGGATTTCTGATGGAATGGTCCGTCATCCGGCTGATTTCTCATAGTGGAAGAAGATTGATGGTTTGTATCCGTATTTCTGGAAAGAGCCAAGAAATCTTAGACTTGGACTAGCCAGTGATGGAATAAATCCATATGGCACCTTAAGCACTCAACACAGTTCATGGCCAGTTCTACTAGTAATTTACAATTTGCCTCCTTGGTTGTGCATAAAGCGAAAATACATGATGTTGTCTATGATGATATCGGGCCCAAGACAGCCAGGAAATGACATTGATGTTTATCTAAGTCCATTGATTGAAGACCTGAGAAAGTTGTGGGACGAGGGGGTTTTAGTGTTTGATGCATTTCACAAGGATACATTTGAAATGCATGCAATGCTTTTTTGTACCATTAATGACTTTCCAGCATATGGGAATCCCAGCGGTTACAGTGTTAAGGGTCATCATGCATGCCCCATCTGTGAAGAAAACACAAGCTACATACAACTAAAACATGGAAGAAAAATAGTCTACAGTAGGCATCACCGTTTTCTAACACCCAATCATCCTTACAAACGACTGAAAAAAGATTTTAATGGAAGTCAAGAGCACGATATTACACCGATACCGTTGACTGGTGAGCAGGTATACCAGTGGGTTCAACACCTGAATACTGTATTTAGAAAGACCCAAAAGAAGGATAAAAGTAAGACTTGCATATGTAAGAAGAGGTCCATTTTCTTTGATCTTCCCTATTGGTCTGATCTATACGTTAGACATTGTATTGATGTTTTGCATGTGGAGAAAATGTATGTGACAGTGTTATTGGGACGCTCCTTAACATTCAAAGCCTCACATCTACGATCCTTGTCTACTAGACCACTTGGTGTTGAGAGACCAGTGGTCCATGTTGATCCTGCTACCGGCAAGGCCGACGGTCCCCACAGGAAGAAATTAAGAACATATTTGGGGATTGTGGTGCGTGATAAGGTGGACGTCACGTACGAGAACTGGAAAGAGGTCCCTACTGCTCAGAAGGACTTGATTTGGGAGGATATTCAAGTATTTTTCTTTTCTTATTGATGTTATTTAATTAATAGCCAAAAAATACATTATTGTTCAAGTATTTAATTTTTCTGATTTGGGAGGAAGCTGCACAATCAGGAAGTGTTGATGGCATCATCGACCCTCCATCTCCCGTCAGACGCCACGTGAAGTGGAAGATGGCCCGCGCCAAGAAGACAAGGGAGATGACGACTGAGGCTGCAAAGGAAATCGATGAGAAGATGGTAAGTCATTTTCAACTAACCATTAGAATTATATTTCTTTATTTTGTGAATGCCATGTACAAATGTGTCTTTTCTGTGCAGTATTCCTTTGAGGAGCAGGCGTCACAAGGATCCTTCGTCCCCCATGGACGTCAGAATGTTCTCACCGCTGCTATTGGACGTCCAGAGCACCCTGGACGTGCCTGTGCTACTGGAGCCGGTATCACCATCAAGCAATAGTTCGGATTGGTTCCACGGACATCCCACAGATCTTCCTCACTGCCTCCTGAAGAATTACAGCAGCTGACCCAGCAAATCAGGGACCAGCTAGAGGAGTCGATCATAGAAAAAGTGACTCGGCAACTTATGGCACTGTTCAGCTAGATGCTATCCCTGTTTCAGTCCCAGATGCAATCTTAGGGACTTGCACTGCCTCAGGAGCCTCTGGTTGGTCCCTCAGGTCCTCGAGTAAGCACAAAGGAGAGTTGTGTTGATCCATCAGGAAACGATCTTGAGACGGGTGATGCAGAGAGGTGTGGCTTGTACATCGAAGCAAATCCTGCCCGCCTGGTTGCCCTAGGAAGACTTTATGAGGGATCCACTATTGTTCATAACACTCCTTTGTTGCCTAGCCAAGTAAAGGTGGGTGTGGAGGAGGTTAAAGATCCAAATGCTCCCGCTCCTGTACCCACTGATGAGGTTTCCTTAGTGGGGCAAGCAATTCACAGCTTCCTTGCTTGGCTGACACATCTGGTCAAGCCTTTATCACAGCAGGTACTTTACTCTTACTATATGTTTCTTCTTTTTGAATTAATTCATTCAGTGTGCCTTAAATTAGGCCATTTAACTTTGTTTCATGAACAGGCAGTTGTGTCTCCGATAAAACCACCTCAAAAGTCGGATCCAGAGGTCGATGATCCACTTTATCTGATGGCACTGACCATCCCAGAGCTTTTCTTGAGGCCTTACCAAGTTACATGGGATGCCACCGTGTTCGTGGTCTTTAATCCAAACTTCTCGCTCTACATAACGCACGAAGACCTCTCCGAAATCACACACGGTGGTCAATGTCTCAGCATACCAGTGTTACAGTTGTGGATTATGCTAGTCATTTTAGATTACTTTTAATTACCTAGGTTATTGCTTTCAATTCATAAATATTTAACTTTGACTTAACATAAACAGGCATCTGACTGAAACAAGTATGCGAGCGGGGTATTTTGATCTACATGGATTCCTCGAGCCTCAATCCATTCAGAGGTCTGGGCAATCGAAGTTTGAGGCTGAAACTTACATAAAGAGTTGGATGCAGAGTTCAAAACGCGATGTCTACCTTGGAGCCTACCTGAATGGGTAAGTTGTTAGTCAGTGAAAACGACTAACTTTTGTGTATAAAACTTGTATAAATTGTATCAAACTCTCCTAATTTATGGTTATTTTGTAGTGTTATAAGTATTTTCTATTAAGTATAGGTAATAAATACTTAGTATTTTCATTTTGTGTGTTTAATAATCATTTTCTCTCAATTTCAGGTTAATTAGGCAAGCTTTGGAAAGTGTTGTTTTTCACCTTTTCGCTAAGCCAATCTGCTGGCTTAGTGAGCGTCCGCTAAGCGCAACACTCCTGGGCTAAGCGCGAGGAAGACTCTAGAAGAAGATGAGCTGTATAGGTTCGCTAAGCGCACCACTTCAGTTCCTCCGCTAAGCGAGAAAGGCACGCGCTAAGCCGAAATTCACTAATGTGCGCAAAGTGTGCGCTAAGCGCACGAGCACAAACAAGGCCACCTATTTAAGTCTGAAATCAGATTTTGTGAGGAGATTTTGGACTGGGATTCAGAGCTTTGCAAGTCTAGGGTTTCTAGAGAGAGAAAGGTCCAAGTTCTAGAGAGTTTTGAGAGATTTTGCTGTGTGAAGATCTGCAGAGACCAGAGCTTGAAGCAGGAGCCAGTTTGAGAGCTTGAGATGAGTTTGTGAGTGATTGTGAGATCCTAGAGGTGAAGGAGACATCCTCACCACTTGTATTTTTTCAATCTTTCATCTTGTTTTTCTCTTTGTTGTTAAGAAGGCTTCCTTGTATGGAAAGCTAAATCCTCTGTTGGATCTTCCCTGTAGGTACCTGATGTAAATATATTTCTATCTATTTAATGATGTTTTGTGTGTTCTTTGTGATGTCTGCTTTTCATTCCAGTATTCCTTTACCTTGATCACATAGATGCATGCTTTGTTAGGGTCATTCAATAGTGGAAACTGGTCTGACTCTAAAGTCCTTGATAGTACAGGGCTAAGTTGTCGTACTATCACGAGGAATCGGGGTGCGATAACTTAGTTGTGTATGAGTGTCTTAATGCGGTCCTGGTTGAGTTTAGTCTTACAAGAGGAATCTGCGGACGATACTCGATCAGGATTAGGCTAAACTATCATGAGGAATCGGGCTTTAGTATCTCAAGAGACACCATAAGAACACATAAGCATTGTTTGATAGAGAATATCTTTTTAGCACCAGGCACCTATTAGGAAGGCCAACTTGTTTTTACACGTCATTTATCTCGCGTGATTTTCTTTCTTTTTGCATAGATAGTTTATACACCTATTCATATTCACACTTACCTTTACACACCAGACACCTATTTGTTGAAATAGCTTACCAAATAACACAAGTTCCCCGAGTGTTCGATACTCGATTCTTACCATTTTATACTACTTGTGCGATCCGGTGCACTTGTCGGAAGCCGAACATAAGTCACACAAAATAACTGAATTTAATTAATGTTTACTAATATACTAACCCATATTCATCTCCACTGTAGTGGACATTGGCAGATGGTGGTCATCATGCCCAAGGAACACCTAGTTGTTTGGTTTTGTTCATTGCATACTAGGCCAGACAACTACCATAAGGGGATAATTAACAGGTCAGTGTTCTTTTCAATACATTTGCATTCAAATACCTCAACAACACCAGCTTTTAATTGTTACTCGTCTAGAACAAAGCTTTAAAGGGTCTTGCTGATGCTCCATAGCCTAAATCAAAGGCTCCTACTAGGTGGATTGTCGTCAAGGTACGTCATTTACATAAAACTTACACTTATATATACTTCTTATGTGTTTGTACACTAATTTTCTTACTTAATATCCAAATTTCATTATGTATTTCGTGATGTAAGCTCCATTGGAGCTTGTAGGCCTAAGATCTTCTTCATTAATGGATTCCTTTGCTTCTTGGAAATGAATGGCAGTGGAATGGAGAAGGAAGAGAGAAAGGAGACGCCATTTCAAGGAGAAGATGAGTCTAGAAAAAGCTCACCGCCATAGGAGGCCATGGATAAGAGCTTGGAGGAAGAAGGAGATGAATGAAGGGAGAGGAAGAGAAGAGCACGAAATTTTGTGCTCTAAAAGAGCTCTGAAATCTGAAGTTTAATTTTCAAATGATTAAAGTTGAAAAAATGCACACACATGACCTCTATTTATTGCCTAAGTGTCATACAAAATTGGAGGGAAATTTCAATTTCAATTCAAATTTCACTTGAATTTGAAATTGAATTTGTGGAGCCAAACTTTGGAGCCAAAATTTCACTAATTATGATTACTGAATTTTAGTTATGGTTCAGCCCACTAATCCAAGATCAATTCCAAGATTCTCCACTAAGTGTGCCTAGGTGTCATGAGGCATGTAAAGCATGAAGGACATGTACAAAGTGTGACTATATGATGTGGCAAAGGGGTGTAGTAAGCAAATGCTCACCTCCCTCCCTAAAATTTAATTGGATTGGGCTTCTACCGATTCAATTAAATTTATTTCCAACCACACACATCAAATATTCACTTAGTGCATGTGAAATTACAAAACTACCCCTAATACAAAAACTAGTCTAGGTGCCCTAAAATACAAGGGCTGAAAAATCCTATATTTCTAGGGTACCCTACCTACATTATGCATCCCTAAATACAAGGACCAAATATAATGACATCCTAGTCTAATATGTACATAGATAATTGGACCCAACCTTGGCCCATGGGCTCAGAAATCTACCCTGAGGTTCATGAGAACCCTAGGGCCTTCTTCAGCAGCACTAGCCTAATTCTCTTGGAGCCTCTTGCTCATGGCTCTGATGATTGGTCCCTTCCTAGGAAGGATTGCATCATCCATTTCCCCTTGAAGAGGATTTGACCTCAAATTTGTTAGTTCCTCCTCCTCAATATCAGCTCCACCTGCAAAAAGAATTAAATCAGAAATGTTAAAAGTGGTGTTGACTCCATACTCTTCTGGGAGGTCCAACCTATAGGCATTGTTATTGATCCTCTCCAAAACCTGAAAAGGTCCATCCCCTCTAGGGCTAAGCTTGGATTTCCTTTTAGTAGGGAATCTATCCTTCCTAAGATGATGCCAAACCCACTGACCCTCATTAAGAACTAGCTCTTTTCTTCCTATATTGCCTTTAGTTGAATACACCTTTGCTTGGTTCTCTATTTGGTTCTTAACCCTCTCATGCAACTTCTTTACAAACTCTGACCTAGATTCCCCTTCTTTATGTATAAAAGAAGTGTCCAGTGGGAGAGGAATAAGTTCTAATGATGTTAGGGGATTGAACCCATACACAACCTCAAAAAGGTACTGCTTGGTGGTTCTATGAACCCCCCTGTTGTAGGCAAATTCTACATGAGGAAGATACTCATCCCAAGACTTATGGTTGCCTTTCATAAGAGCCCTTAAAAGGATGGATAAAGACCTATTCACTACCTTTGTTTGCCCATCAGTTTGTGGATGACAAGTGGTAGAGAAAAGAAGTTTAGTTCCTAGCTTAGCCCATAAGGTTTTCCAAAAGTGGCTAAGGAACTTAGCATCTCTATCTGACATAATGGTCCTAGGCAAACCATGGAGTCTCACAACTTCCCTGAAAAAGAGTTTTGAGATGTGGGAAGCATCATCCACCTTGTGGCATGGTATAAAGTGTACCATCTTGCTAAACCTATCCACCACCACAAAGATAGAGTCTACACCTCTTTGGGTTCTAGGAAGCCCAAGGACAAAGTCCATACTAATGTCTACCCAAGGTGTAGAGGGGATGGGTAAGGGTGTGTATAGCCCATGAGGCATCACCCTAGACTTGGCTTGTAAACAGGCCACATACCTAGTGCAATGCTTATGGACATCTTTCTTCATATAGGGCTAATATAACTTTTATTTGAGTAAGACAAGGGCCTTGTCTATCCCAAAGTGGCCCATAAGCCCACCCTCATGGCTCTCTTTCACAAGTAATTTCCTAATGGATCCTTGGGGTATGCAAAGCTTTCCCTCTTTGAACAAATACCCCTCAACCAAATAGAATCCATCTTGGGCCTTTTTCCCACAACTCTCATAAATGAGAGAGAAATGTTTATCTAAAGCATACAAGTCCCTAATATTATCAAAACCTAAAATTTGAGCTCCTAGGGAGCAAAACAATGTGTGTCTCCTAGAGAGGGCATCAGCTACCACATTTGTTTTTCCTTTTTGTATTTGATAACATATGGAAATTGCTCTAGGTACTCTACCCATTTTGCATGCCTCTTGTTTAACTTGCTTTGCCCTCTAATGTACTTAAGTAATTGATGATCACTATCAATGACAAATTCCTTGGAAACAAGGTAATGTTCCCAAGTTTGGAGGGCTCTTATTAAGACATAAAGCTCTTTATCATAGGTGGGGTAGTTGAGGGTGGCACTATGAAGTTTTTCACTTAAATAAGCAATAGGGTGCCCACCTTGTAACAATACAACTCCAACTCCCACTCCAGAGGCATCACATTCAAGCTCAAAAGTTTTAGAAAAGTAAGGAAAAGCTAGAACAGGTGCCTTAGTAAGCTTTTCTTTGAGCAAAGCAAAGGCTTGCTCTTGTTTTTCACCCCAGGTAAATGCAACATTCTTCTTCACCAGCTCATTGAGAGGTGATGCAATTGTAGAGAAATTAGGAGCGAACCTTCTATAGAAGCTTGCAAACCCATGGAAGCTCCTAATATCTCCCACACTTTTTGGGGTGGGCCATTCTTGGATGGCCTTGATTTTCTCAGGGTCCACTTGGACCCCATTTCTACCAACTAAAAAACCTAAGAAAACTATATTATCTACACAAAAGGTACACTTCTCTATATTTGCATAGAGGGTGTTTTTCCTAAGGACTGAAAGAACTTGCCTGAGATGTCATAAGTGATCATCTAGGCTCCTACTATACACTAAAATATCATCAAAATAAACAACTACAAATCTATCTATGAAATCCCTTAAGACATGATGCATAAGCCTCAAAAAGGTGCTTGGAGCATTAGTGAGCCCAAAAGGCATCACTAGCCATTCATACAAACCAAACTTCGTCTTAAAAGCACTTTTCCACTCATCACCCTTTTTCATCCTGATTTGGTGATAACCACTTTTAAGATTAATTTTTGAAAAGATATTGGCACCATGCAACTCATCAAGCAAATCATCAAGTCTAGGAAAGGGGTGCCTATACTTTACAGTGATGTTGTTGATGGCCCTACAATCGGTACACATTCTCCACGTACCACCTTTTTGGGCACCAACAACACTGGCACAACACATGGGCTTAAGCTCTCTTGGACCCAGCCCTTCTCCAACAATTCTTTAACCTGAGACTCTATCTCCTTAGTCTCCTGAGGGTTAGTCCTATAGGCTGGCCTATTAGGAAGGCTTGCTCCTGGGACTAAATCTATTTGGTGTTCTATTCCCCTTAAAGGAGGATGCCCAGGGGGTATCTCTTTGGGAAATATATCATCACATTCATGTAAGAGTTCTTGGACCTTTGGGGGTAAGGTCTCAAATGTAGGAATTGTGGCAGTGCTAAGGGATGTTTCCTTTGATAGGAGAACGTAGAAATATTGTTTAAGAAGGAGTGCTCTTTTAATATCACCTTTTGTTGCAAAATGATTTTCCTTCTTAACAATCTTCATGGAGGAATCCTTTCCCTCTTTTTCCTTCCCCTTGGCCTTTGAAGACAAGGCCTTACTATCCTTCTTTTTCTTTTGTTTTTCTACTTTTTTTTCCTCATCCCTCTTATCTTTCATAGTTAGTTGATCTTTGGCCACCTATGAAGGTGTTTGAGGATGCAACACAAAATTAGTGCCAAGATGGGTGAGGGTAATCTCATTAGTTAGGCCATTATAAATGATCTTCCTATCAAATTGTCACAGCCTTCCTAAAAGAATATGTCCTGCCTCCATGGGAACTATATCACAATTAACTTCATCCTTATATGTCCCAATGGAGAAAGGTACCTTCACTTGTTGGTTAACTATCATTTCCCCTTACTCATTGAGCCATTGAAGTTTATAAGATTTTGGGTGGGGAATGATAGTGAGGTTCAACTTGGAAACTAATCTTGTGCTACAACAATTGCAACAAGATCCACTATCCACAATGAAAGAACAAATTTTATCTAAAATTTTGCATCTTGTATGAAAGATGTTCTCTCTTTGGGATTGAGATAGATCACAAGATTGACCTCCAAGGAGCCTTCTAACCATTAAGAGGTCACCTTCTTCATGGGGGTAGACTTCCTCACTAGACTCTTCACCCCTTACATCATCTTCACTTCTACTAGAGGAAGGGGAAGAAGTAGTCTCCTCTTGACTACTATAAATGTCTTGACCCCTCATAATCATGGTTTTCTTTGTGGGGCATTGAGAGACAATGTGACCTCTCCCAAGACATTTGAAGCATTTAATGTTGTTAGTCCTTTCTTAGGAACTAGTCTTACGGGTGGATTTCTCTATGGTCTTACCCTTATCTTCCTTGGGTTTTGAAGGTGCAGCCCCCAAAATTCCTTGGGCTTGGTCCTTCCT
This sequence comes from Glycine soja, assembly GCF_004193775.1. Taxonomy (NCBI): domain Eukaryota; kingdom Viridiplantae; phylum Streptophyta; class Magnoliopsida; order Fabales; family Fabaceae; genus Glycine; species Glycine soja. The sequence continues at coordinate 35,835,402 of NC_041015.1, read as the reverse complement.
TGGATAAGAGTGAAAGCCATAAGATTTTGAAGAAGGTTTTCTTTTAAGTTGTTGCTCCACTCTTATACAAAGTTGGACTAGCTCATCTAGGTCCCTATATGGAAGGAGTTCAACCTTATCCCTCACTTCCATATTAAGCCCACTAAGGAACCTAGCTATGCTTGTTCTTTCCTCCTCCCTAAGTCCAGCTCTTAAAAGGAGTAGTTCCATTTGTTGTCTATATTCTTCAACATTCATACTCCCTTGTCTAAGCCTTTGGAGCTTGTCCATAAACTCTCTTTCATAGTAAGAGGGAATGTGTCTCTTCCTAAGGGCACTTTTAAGATCATTCTAATACTCTACTGGAGGATCCCCATGAATCCTTCGTTCCCTAACAAAGGAAGTCCACCAATAGAGGGCATACCCTTGAAAGCTAAGGGTAGCCAATGGAACTTTTCTCTCTTCGCTAATATGATGGCAAGCAAAGAGTTGTTCAACCTTCATTTCCCAATCTAAGTAGGCCTCAACATTATCTTTTCCATGGAAATATGGGAGACTAATGTTAACCTCTTGAGGCCTTCTATCCTTTTGTCTTCTTTGGGAGTGATGTTTAGTATGTGAACTATGGCGCCCTCTGTAATAGTCGCTAAGTTCTTCACTTAAACTCTTGCAAGAGTCATGACTACTATAGGACGCATGTTTTTCTCTTTTCATTTCTTTCATTATTTTTCTTCTTTCTTCCTCTCTTATTTTCTCTCTTTCATCTTGACTTATTTCTTCCACTCTTTTTTTACCTTTTTCTTTTCTCTCTTGTTTTTCTTTCCACAACTTAAGGGATCTCAACTCATCTAATATCTTATACAAGGGGTCCTTAGGAGTAGAACCCTCGTCATTAACACTAGATGAAGAATGAAGACTCATGTTGGTTCCTAAGTTATGGTTCTTTCTTGTTGGGGGTTTGAAAACAAAAGGTAAAAGAAACTATGGTTGAAACTAGCCAAAATAAACACTAAAAGAGGTGTGAAAGATAAGGTAAAAACTAATTGGTAAAAGACAAGCTATCTAGGCGATTTGACAATGGAAGGTAAAGGAAATAAGCTATGTAAGTAAGCAAGAAATTAAAGTGCAAGAAATGCAAACTAGACGGATCCTAAGAGTGTTTGGATGACCTCATTTAAGGTTCCCAATAAAACACTCACTATCCTAAGGGAAAATTTCCTAAAACTATTACACACAAATGGAAGTAGGGTGACCTATTGGAGGCTCCCAACTTACTTCCAATGAAAGCTCTTTTTGTTACAAAGTTTGAAAGCAAAGAAAATTGTCAATTACAAATTACAAAAAAAAAGTCCTCAATTTTGGTGGCTATTCTCTCTTTTGTGTTTCACTTTTGGAGTGCTTCTTATTCCAATAGCTCCTAAGGTGGTTGGCCCCTTGCTTCTTGACTCAAATTCTTCAAGGGATGACACCAATCCTCCTTTCCAATTCCCTATATGGCAACTCACAAGCAAGGAAACAAAGAGACAAGCAATAACCAAAAACCAAAAAAAGTTAAATGAAAGATAAACCAATAGAGTTTTAACAAGAAAAAATTTCAAGGATTATTCAACAATTAAAGCAATGAAAAACACACAAAAGCAAGCTAGGACTCCAAGAGAAACCTAGAATGGCTCTAGAGTAAGTAGAAAAACAAAAAAAAAAGACTCAAGAAACCTCTAGTTTTGGAACTTGTTTTCACAATAATTTTCAATTTAAATTTCAAAACTAGGATTGGTATAAAATAGGCACCAATTATAGAACAAATTTTGAGCCAAAACAACAAGCACGCTTCCCTTTCAATTTTTTTTTTCTTGGACACTGATTTTTCAGCCAACTTGTGTGATTTTTCTTATTTTTTATTTTAATCCAAATCGTTTGGTTCTTTTTTCATAATTTTGTTCCAGATGTCTAGAAACTTCAGTAAAAATTTCAGCTCAAAACACGTAGTGACCAATTCCCAGTAATTTATACAAGTTCATATGTTCCAGCTACCAGCACCAGCGATTTCAACCTAGAAATCAAGAGTAGTGTTTATATTGCTTAAGGCTTGGATAGTTACAATTTTTGTTTGCTTATGCTCAAGTATCTTGAATAACATAATTCAAGAGAGCTTAAGACTTATTTTGATTCACAAATCCAGCCATAACTCAGCACCACAACTCAACTTCATCATAGGCATCATGTAGGAAACTTAGAAAACAAAAAAAAAAGTTCAACAACAAGACTACTTCTAGGAATTGATTTAGAACATGTTATGAACTAAATAACATGCATGAATTAGACTCAAAATTCAAAAGATAGGCTAAGAATGACAAGAATACATGAACTAATGTATCTAGAATTCAATAAACAAAATAAAAATTCAACACAAACTTAGAACATAATGTGACAATTACTATGACTAAACATGACTCTAAGCCAACATGGATTAAGTGATTTACACTTAGATTTTTGCGGTTTTTTTTTCTAATCAATATTTTGGAAGAAAATTTAGATCTAAGGTTCAGCACAAGAATATTATGAATGAAAAATGATAGAACCTAAAATCAACACAAAAACATGATTCAAGAGTAGATCTACAAAATTTGAACCATAGAAATGCAAGAACATGTGTAGATCTAAGATTTAATCGGTTTAATTTTTTTAATCTACTCTAAAAAGCACCAAACCACAATACAATGGAGGATATACATGAAGAATAAAATAAAGAATAAGGAATTAAAGAGAATTCACCGAACAAAAAGATAGAGGAAGCAAAAAAACATCACCTAGATGAAGATGCTTTTGATACCACATGATGTAAGCTCCATTGGAGCTTGTAGGCCTAGGATCTTCTTCATCAATGGATTCATTTGCTTCTTGAAAGATGAATGGCAGCAGAATGGAGAAGGAAGAGAGATAGGATACGCCACTTCAAGGAGAAGATGAGTCTAGAAGAAGTTCACTACCATAGGAGGCCATGGATAAGAGCTTGGAGGAAGAAGGAGATGAATGAAGGGAGAGGAAGAGAAGAGCACAAAATTTTGTACTCTAAAAGAGCTTTAAAATCTAAAGTTTAATTTTCAAATGATCAAAGTTGAAAAAATGCACACACATGACCTTTATTTATAGCCTAAAGTGTCACCAAAAATTAGAGGGAAATTTGAATTTCAATTCAAATTTCACTTGAATTTGAAATTGAATTTGTGGAGCCAAACTTTGGAGCCAAAATTTAACTAATTATGATTACTGAATTTTAGTTATGGTTCAGCCCACTAATCCAAGATCAATTCCAAGATTCTCCACTAAATGTGCTTAGGTGTCATGAGGCATGTAAAGCATGAAGGACATGCACAAAGCGTGACTATATGATGTGGCAATGGGGCGTAGTAAGCAAATGCTCACCTCCCCCTCTAAAATTTAATTGGATTGGATTTCTACCGATTCAATTAAATTTATTTCCAACCACACACATCAAATATTCACTTAGTGCATGTGAAATTACAAAACTACCCCTAATACAAAAACTAGTCTAGGTGCCCTAAAATACAAGGGCTGAAAATCCTATATTTCTAGGGTACCCTACCTAGATTATGGAGCCCTAAATACAAGGATCAAATATAATGACATCTTACTCTAATATGTACAAAGATAATTGGACCCAACCTTGGCTCATTGGCTCAGAAATCTACCCTGAGGTTCATGAGAACCCTAGGACCTTCTTCAGCAGCTCTAGCCCAATCCTCTTGGAGCCTCTTGCTCATGGCTCTAGTGACTGGTCCCTTCCTAGGGAGGATTGCATCATCATTTTAGGAAGTTTCAGGAATAACTGGGAAGTAGTACATTTATTTCAAACAAATTCGATTTTGTTTATAATTTGTATTACATTATTAACTTATTATCATTTATTTTATCATGCAGTATTTTAACGATCCTAGACCATTGGAGCCAGAGAGATTAAAGGTGATTCGAATCCAGTGGGCATAGTATTATCTCCGAGTTATAGCTCAGAGCTAGGATTTAGGGACATTAAGTTTAGCTTAGTTTACTTTGGTTTAACATTTTTGCCATTTCCTATGTTATTTGAACATTGAATTCATTTGTTGATAGTTGTTAAAAATAAATCAATTATTCATTGTTTATTGTGATTAAAACTACTTGAAAGCAAAATAAAATGTTTATTTGTTGTGAATTGGGTCTGAAATTGCATTTTACAAGTACAATTTTGGGTTTATTGTAAAAACAGAAAGTTTATATAAAAAAAACTTGAAAACAACATCGGTTATTAATAAAAATCGATGTTAATATAGTAAACAACATCGGTTATTTAGAAAAACCAATGTCAACATATACCTTAACATCAGTTTTTCAATAAACCAATGTTGGTTATTTCTAATAACATAGGTTATTTATATATAACCGATTTTAATGTACAAACATTAACATTGGTTATTTATAACCGATGTTATATATAACTAACTACAGCAAAATAAGTGTATACATGATAAACGTTGACATCGGTTTTATAGAAAACTGATGTTAATCTATTAGTTAACATCGGTTTTTCTATAAAATCGATGTCAACGTTCATCATGTATACACTTATTTTGCTGTAGTTAGTTATATATAACATCGGTGATTTAGAAAACCGATGTTAGCATTTTTATGTTAACATCGATTTTTCAAAATCGATGTTAACAATAATACATTCAACGTTGGTACTTTCAACATCGATTTTAAAACTAATGTAGAATGTCGTAAATAACCGATGTTGAAAGTGTATTTTCTAATAGTGACAGAACATGCTACTTAATCATTGAGAATCAAAATTTTAATCGTTTATTTTTTGAACAACAAAAAATGTTTTATATATATATATATATATATATATATATATATATATATAATATCTTAATTAATCACCATAATGACTCCAATTTAAATTATTAAAAATGAGCCTAATTATTAATCCAAGGTTATACACATTATGCATAATCTTAAAATAAAAAAAGTAAACATAGTCACTATTAGAAATTGCACTTTCAACATCGGTTATTTAGGGCATTCTACATCGGTTCTAAAACTGATGTTGAAAGTACCGATGTTGAATGTATTATTGTTAACATCAGTTTTGAAAAACCGATGTTAACATAAATACAATAACATCGGTTTTCTAAATACCCGATGTTATACACAATGAACTACAACAAAAAAAGTGTATGCATGACGAACGTTGACATCGATTTTGTAGTAAAACCGATGTTAATGGTATTATTGACACAGTTTCTGCGGTTCATCCTCTCTAACCTCTCATTGGTTTGCTCAAGTCTTATGGAAAGATTGTAATGGTGGGTGCACCAGAGAAGCCTCTGGAACTGCCAGTCTTTCCTTTACTTGCTGGTAAGCATGTGAAAAATATTTCCCTTTATAGGATGCAAATCACATGAAAGCATATGTGATGATTCATATATAAGAATAGTTTAGTGCAAAACTTAAGTAGATTGATGCCAATTAACTTAGGTACTATTTAACATAATTGGCAGGGAGAAAGATAGTAGCTGGCAATCTGATTGGAGGCTTAAAGGAGACACAAGAAATGATTGATTTTGCAGCGAAACACAAGAAAGATAGTAGCTTCCAATTAACTTAGATTGATGTCAATTACTGCTACTACCTTCATGATGGATACATAGACTTCTCTCTCTCTCTCTAATTGATTATGCTAGAGTGGACAACGAGTAAGAAAATAAGAGCATGTCTGGTAGAGGGAAAGGAGTGGGAGGGTGCAAATAGAATGATGCACCCACTATACCTTGATGATGAATACTAACTTATTTTTGTTTTGCTATCTAGTGGTGGTCCTACCACGAACTCGAATCGCATTGATTTCTCAGTCACGATCTGTGAATTAAAATGTAATGTTGATTAATCAAAAGAGAAATGGTCAACACATCTAAATGTTCAATTCCTAACGAATTAGTTATTTTTGGGCTTCGACCAAAAATCTAAAACAAGGACGAATTTCAGCCCATCAAAGTGGTCCAGGCTTTGAATATTATAACCAGTGCTTTTGTGCCAAAACTTCCTGCACCTCTGTATATTTCTACCTGCACCCCATTTCCAAAATGTTATGGGGGTGCTAGTAAAAATTTATTGACATATAGGAAACAACAGTCATGCTTTTGTTACAACCCGCAGAAGAAGAAAATAAAAACTGAAGGCATGCATTTGTTTTGAAGCCTATTACTGCCAAGAAAGAGACCCTCATTGACCTTACAGTTATAGAAATTTTATCAAGGCACACATCTGATGAGTTCTACCTTGGGCAGAGAGATGGTGGTGATTACTGGACTTCTGATGCCGGGCCATTAGAGGCCTTTAAGAGGTTTGGAAAGAATCTTGAAGAGATTGAAAACAAGCTTATAGAGAAGAACAATGATGAGACATTGAGAAACCGCTATGGGCCGGCTAAAATGCCTTACACTTTGCTCTATCCTTCTAGTGAGGAGGGATTGACTTTCAGAGGAATTCCAAACAGTATCTCTATCTAAGGGCTCTATGGTTGCTGAAGTATTGTCCCTACCTTTAAATAAATGTGAAATAGAAGGAATTTGATTCCTTCATCAGTTGTGTATATTTAACTTATGTATTTGGAGTGGCTAAATGTACTTGTATTGCCACATATCTTATTTTGGGATAACTGAAGGACCCTAATTAGTAAAACCAACTCTATTCAGTGACTGATAAAACAGCAACAACCAAGCCTTTTCCCACTAGGTGGAGTTCACTACATGAATCAGACAATGCCATAATGTTCCATTGTATCTCTAAATCTGTTTAATTCTTTTGCTTATGGTTTTTCTTACTCTCCATCTGCCTCTAGTGACTAGGCTATCCTCCATCTGATCTACTCTCCTTACTAAGGCTTATAAGATCATCCTCACACATGCTCAACCCTCTAAGGCAAGAATCTACCATCTTTTTTAATGACTTACAGGTGCTACCCTAACTTTTTACCCAATGCATTCATTTGTGTGTGTGTGTGTGTGTGTCTTTGTGTGAGGCCAAAAAGGTTATTGAATGAAGAACATGAACTAATTAGACAACAAAAGCTACAGTGCCTAAACTGGAAGCAGTAGGACAAACAATTAGTGTCTTTGGCTTCTAGCATCAATGGCATCGAGTCTTCACACAAAAGCATGGTTATCAAACAAATGAAGTTAATATGATGTGCTCTGTAAAAAATTAAATACACCTATGCAAACTAATATTCATGTGCTATGTAAATCAATTCATAGTACTAAACATGTGATTATTTACCTGAAATTATGTTAGCTACTATTTGAACATGGTTTGGATGTTTTAACTTGAACCCAAACATGTACTAAAAGTACCTAGTAAACTGTTTCTATGTTTTATCCGTGAACAGAGCCATTGCATCATTTGCCCAATTTTATTCTAATATTATTATAGATCCTCATTCCAGAAGGCACCTCTTTGATGAAACAAGCTTGGACCTCAAATTGGTCTCATCCACACTCCCTTCAAGCAACAACTACCAAAAGTTTGTGCACCCTTGACAAGGTCAAGTCAGCACTAGAGAGGGCAGAGAAAGAGCCTATTGTTAGGAAAAGAACCTCATTCTTAAAGTCACCTCAACGTACATGAAGAATTCAGCCACGGATTTAGAAGATCATTAGGCAGTAGCCACTGATAATGCCCCAAACACAATATGATCAAAAGCAGGGAGAAGGTCTGATTTCATCATTCCAATAATAACAACAGTACCTTTTTCCTACTAGGTGAGATCAATTACATGGATCACACACTACACCTTAACTCTGTGATCTCAAGCCTGACTAAAAGAGGAGGATTGTATAAGTCCTCAACATAAAACTTTTCAAAACCGTATAGAAAGTTTCAAACTATACTAACATCATGAAATGGAAATTCATAAAGTAGCAGGATTTGTTTCTTCACATTCCCTACAATAAACTATTGTTACTGTAGTTTCTCCCATTAAAAACAAACACACACAATCAGCTACAGACAGAGCATAATTAAGCAAAAGAGACCAAAATCACACGATGGCAGAATAGTCAATAAACAAATTCTCAGATTGCAAAACAGAAAGAACACTGTACTTACCTAGGATCAACTCCAGACAAGGATAGATAAACCCACCCAGTTGGCTTCACGTGTTCCACGGTCTTAATCTCCTAAAAATGTTCCCAAAGTCAACACCAAATAATTAACCATAATCATCCCAATCAAACCCAAACCAATAAAATAAAAATTTACCTTCAAGTTGTGAAAACCATCACCGGCACGGATGGAAACTTTGCTCGGCGTGTAACTCTCGTCAAGCTTGAAAACCACGTAAAGCACAATCAACTGCCACAACAAAATGAAACCCCACATTAGAATTCTTATTGATACTTTTATATGGTTAGCCAAGTGGACAAAATGACCGAATAATTTGATAAGAACCTTCGGACAATCCCACCGCACTGATTAAGAACTTACTAAGAAGAGCAAATAACTAAGGTAGAGCTCATACCTTGTTAACTGGCAGCGTAGAAAGCTTTGAGCACCCACGACTATTTTAGCACCCTAGTACCTAGCGGAGGAGTGTAGGGTTTTCCTCGAGCCACAGTTCCAAGAGCAGTGTACGGTTTTCTTTGACTTTTCTTCGATAGGGGGTTCTGTGGGTTCCAACGAGCGGTTTTCGGCAGTATTGAAATCAATGTGGGGCAATGTGGGTGTCGAGCGAACGATTTCCGACAGATTTCAGGTGGGAGGAGAAAGAGAAGAGAGAGTGCAGGGTTATCGAGCGTGCAAGTTGTGAAATTTCAACACGTTTTAACTTATTAACATAACAACATCAGTTTTTTAAGGATAATCGATGTTAAGATGAATATGTTAACATCGGTTTTCTAAAAACTGATGTTAACATCAACAAGGTAACATCGGTTTCTCAAAAAATCGATGTTCAGTTCAACTCCTTAACATCGGTTTTATCAAAACCGATGCTAACTCTATGAAGTTAACATCGGTTTTGCCAAAACCGATGTTAACATATTCATCTTAACATCATGTTAACATCGGTTATTTAAATAACCGATGTTAACATTAAGTGGTTAACATTAGTTTTTATAAAACCGATGTTAAGTAACTCCATTTATTTAAAAAATGTCACCGCGCTTTCGTTAACATCGGTTTTTGCAATAACTTATGTTAATTGAGCGATGTAGAAAACCTTTTTTTTTAGTAGTGAGTCTTTCGTTTAAAAACTAAAATTTGATATCGGATTCAACAATGAAAATGTTTTATGCTTATTAGTGGTTTCAGTTTCCCAGATATATAAATAAAATATATAACATGAATTATATAATTGGAACGATTAATGATTAGGAATTTTAAAAATAGTCCAAGTTATGAAAGGATTGAACAAGTTACTTTCATATTTACAATAAGTTACATTATCATTTGATATTACCTTAATTACCTATAAGAGAGGTTATAACAGAAATTCTTGACATTTCTTAAGGATTATTTATTGGTGTTGAGCTAACTACAGCGCAATGTCATAATCGAAGGGCCTGAAAGCTTTTTTTGGTCTTCTTAGGACTATAAAAAATTATTTCAAGCATTTAGTCAAATGTTATTAGGTTTTCTTTTTGTTTCGAAAAGAATTATATTTTTCTTCATCGTGTTACACTAAAAAAAATCATAATTTTCGATGGAATTTTTCTCACGGGATAATTTCCGTTAGAAAAGTATTTCCATCAGAAAAGTATTAGTTATCGACAGATTATTTTTCGTTAGAAATTTTGGCCCATGTATTAGGTTTTGTCAGAAATTACCGTTCCAATCAAAGCCAAGCAACCTTAGCATCATTTCAATTACTCTCATTTTTCACTCTGCCTTCACTCTCACCTCACTCACTCTTGAGTCATGCCCAGTTCACCATCGTGGAGGCCCCGTCATCAACTCGTTGTCGCAGGCTTTCTCCATCACTAGCTTGTTGTCACTAGTTCTTCGTGCCCAACTCGCCGTCAGGTTCATTTCCTTTTTTGTTCGATTTTTAAAGTTTGTCGTGGCCGTATGTGTTTCTTTCTCCCTGTGTTGCTCAAGCTTGAGATTAAAAATGAATGTGTTATTAAATTTCTCTCCTTATCAACACGGTTGTTGGGTGTCAGTCAGCCATAGACTAAGCTGGACCACTTTTTTTCTTTTTTTCTTTCTCTGCTTCTCGCTTTCGCGCTCCATATATACCAATGGGCAATAACTACTGATCAAAGTAACAGTATAATTCTATACCAAGTCAAATTTTACGAGCTTCCGAGGCACTTAGCACTTAGCACTGTTATTTGAGTTAGACCCAGCACGTGCATTCATCAATCAAACTTTCAATTTCATATACATCTATGTATCTTTCTTAATTTCGTTGACTGGTGGAGCTGGCTAGCATTGCTTCTTCACGTTGCCATTGCCTAGAGTACTTGCTAATGTTTTTAGAAGAGAGACCTTCCTAATAAATTTCATATATTTAACTTTGGTTTATCATCTTAATAAAATATCAGTTACAATTAAAATTTTCAAGATATACGCAATATGTTCATTAATATACAAGCAAAACCCCTAAGTTATTCATTGAAAATTCATGTTAATTAAAGTGTTAATTGTCTCAATATAATTCTTTCAATATTTTTGTTATATCATGCATTAATTATTTTAATTTTTCATAAGGTCAAATATGATAATTTAAATCATCTTTTTTCAATAGAAAGTTTAAATCATCTTTAAATAAATAAAATTCTTGGTAGATGTTCTAACTTGCATCCAGCTAGTTCTCTGATTAACGAAATCTAGCTGTGCTTTAATTAAGCCAATACAGATAGCCTTTCTTGGCATAATATATTCAGGGAGACAAATTTCCTAGCAGATGTTTTGGCAAAACATGGGATGGGTTAATTTGGATTGGGGTTGCAATATATATAGTTTAATGTTCCCCAAATTTTCTTTTATTTCATTTGCTGGCTGATGATCACCCATCCTTTTTATTCGTTAGTTAGTTGTATGTCTTCTCTGGCTCTTTTTTTTCTAAAATAACATAATAATAATAATTTGATGAGTAAATTGATTTATGATACAGATACAACAATTTATACAAATTTATTTTATGTCTATCTCTTTCTCTCACCTTACATTTCAAATTTAAATTTCTTTATCTTTTCTCTCTTTTTTATTGTACACTTTGTTGTATAACATGTTATACAAGTATATACCATTTCTCTCTTTTTTGTAGTAGCAATTACCCTTACTCTTAGTTAGTATATTAGTTATCAAGATTACTCTTAATCTATGCCTTAAAGACGGATCTAACTTAAGTGTTGTTAAAAAAATTCTTTGATATTTGTATTTCTATAAAACAAAAAAATATCCATTTACTGCCAACTGTGAAAATGATTATTCCATTCCATAGTTGCATCATTATACTGGTAGTGAATAGATGGGATTTTTGTGTTATTTTAAAAAAATCACTTTAAAATATGCCTGTAAATAAGTTATTATGAATATAACATTAAATATGAAAGAAATATACAATTATTTATAAAATAGTGTTTCCGACTGATTTTCTGATGGAAATATATTTCCGTCAGAAATTTTCCACAAAATGTGTCAGAAATTTCTCATGAAAAAGATTCGTCGAAAATTTTGAACGAACAGCAAAAATCTATTGGTTAAAAGTTTTTACGATCATTTTTTCGACAGTTCAATTATCAACGGATTTTTTAGGTTTTTGACTGATTTTGACGATCAAAAACATGTTTTTTTTAGTGTTATAATTTATTTACTTATTTAATTACTTATTTATTTATTTATATTAATTATTTGCTTACTTAGTTATTATTTATATGTAAAGATGAGTGAAGATAATAATTTTATTTCAGTTAATCTTTAAATGAATAATCCATATTAAAAAAGTATTAGGGATAGAATTAGTTTGTTAAGCAAAAAATAGTTGCATTCAAACATTTTAATGACAAAAGTTCATGAAATTTTTACATAAAAATATTTAATAAATTAATATTTTAATTATATCAACATATCAATATCAATAAATATTTACATTTAGGGGATGAGCACTGTACATAAAGAAACTAAATATTAATATTTATATACATATATAAAGAAATATATATATATATATATATATATATATATATATATATATATAATGCAAAATATCTATTCTTTTCTTATTTTAATACGTCAAAATCTACCGGTAAAATTATTAGTATATTTTAAACTATATTAACATAAAAAATTATGACGATAAAATTATATTTTTAAAGTTGTCATTCTACTAATGTTAATATATATATATATATATATATATATATATATATATATATATATATATATATATATATATATATATATATATTCTCCTATAACTTAATTTATTTATTGAAAGCTTTATTTTCTCTAACATCTGAAGTATAAATAAAATACAACATACAGGGATGAACATTTTTTATGAAATGATAAAAAAAACACTTAATTTATAGGATGAATAATTCACCTTGATTTATGTTAATATTTAAATTACTTAGGAAAAATTATGCTTTATTATAATTTTATTTAAACTTAACTTATTTATTGAAAGTTTTATTCTTTCTAACATATGAAATATAAATAAAATATAACAAATGGGGACGGACATTTTCTATAAAAGAATAAAAAATAAATACTTAACTTATAACAAATGGGAATGGACATTTACGAGAAAGAACGAAAAGAAACACTTAATTTATAGGATGAATAATTAATTTGTGTTGATGTTTGAATTACTTAGGAAAAATTATTATTTATTATAATTTTAGTATTTTTAAAACTTAATTTTAGTATTTAACATGTAAATTTTAAATAAAATATAACAAACAGGGAATAACATTTTCCATGAAAAACGAAAATAAACACTTAATTTATAACAAACGGGGATAAACATTTTTCGTGAAAAGAACGATAAGAAACACTTAATTTATAGGTAGAATAAATTACCTTAAAATATTTTAATATTTGAATTACTTAGAAAATTTATTGAACGTTCTTTTTCCATAACTACCTTAAAATATTTTAACATTCATTCATCTTAGTATTTTTTAAACTTAACTTATTTATTGAACGTTCTATTCTTTCTAACATGTGAAATATAAATAAAATATGATGAATGAAGATGAACATTTTCTATGAAAGAAAACAAAGAAATACTTAATTTATAGGATGAATATTTTACCTAAAATTATATTAATATTTGAATTACTTAGTAAAAATATTAAAGTTTTTTCTTTACTTATGTAAATTTAAGTATATTTATATATTGATATCTATGGGTAAAATTATTAATATAAAATTTATATATAAATAAATTTTCTTTTTCCATAACTACTATCATTTAACTTAATAATTTATTGAATGTTTTGTTTTATCTAACATAGAAAGTACGAGTAAAATCAATAATTTTATTCATAAAAATCAAAAACATGTATCAAGAAGTTTACAACAATCAGACACTTGGTTCAACCAGTTAAGTTAGACCACATATTTCATTCAACCAATTAAATTAGACTTCTTTAGTGATAAAATTAACATTTAAAATTGATTTTAAAAAAAAATCTTATACATTCTTATTTTTATTTTTATGGGTTCATTCTTTATTTGTTATCTTTGACTTATGTAACTTATTAAAGATTTGACTTTTCTCTTATAAATTTAAGTTTTCTATTATGGATTTGTCTTCTTTATAGTGAGAAGTGCACTTTAGAGGATTCCCTGTAATAATAATTATTAATTCAAAATTCATTATTAAAATGAAATTATCTTTTTAAATTTATTTTAATATTTTTTTTACTGGATATACATTTTTTTTCTACTCAAACTTCTATAACTTAATTTATCCATGGAACACATTATTCTTTCTAACATAAGAAGTATAAATAAAATATAACAAATTGTGATTAACATTTTTCATAAAAGAACAAAAACAAACACTTAATTTATAACAGGGATGAACGAACAAACAAAAATACTTAATTTATAGGATGAAAAGCTTGCCTTGAATTATATTAATAGTTGAATTACTTAGAAATTTTCTTTGCTTTATTATAATTTTAGTATTTTTTTAATTTATTGTTCTAATAGTTTTAAAGTAATTACTTAGAAATTATTATTTATTATTTATCACCTTTTCATTTTCATAAAATATTGAAACTTTTTCTATACCTATGTAAATATAATTTAATTATATATTGATATCTATATGTAAATTTACCAGTATAAAAATTATGTATAAATAAAACTCAAGAGATAAACATCTTTTTATGAAATCAAATCAGATTTTTTTTATCCGTAATCAAATAGGAAAATTTAACTTTAACTTAAGAGAATGAATATTTTCTACAAAATTTTTATATTTAAACTTATTTGTCAATTATATTAATGAAAATAAATTCTTATATATAATAATTAATTATACTACCCGTGCATTGACAATTTGTTGCTCATATAATTGAAAGTTATTTGCATAGAAAATGCTAATTTTTATAGTTAATATGTAGGTACACATGAGTTTAAGTTTATATCCAAAATATTTAAGATAAAATAAAATAAGATAAAATAAGCATGTTATTTGGAAAGTGTTAAGTTTTTACGTTGTAATTAAATCCGTAAATAAATTAATATAGATTTATAATACAAAGCTTTTGTATGTGAATAAAACAAATAAATAGTACCACAATAGAATAAATTGGATATACAACCCAAAGTGTAAAAGTAGTGAAATGATCAATACATATATGCTACATGCTATATCAAAAGACATTTTCAGTGAAGATCTCATCCATCAAATAACATCAACATATCAAAAGAAATCTAGGATTAGAGCAAATCATTACCCAACTAAAAGTACTAAACTATGCCTAAGTTATAAAAACAGGAAGGTAGTCAATCATCCTCCTCAAATGAAGGTTATACATCTTGTAGAAGCTCATGATACACTTCATCCTCCTCGAGCATCATATCGATGTGATCTCCCTGGTCCTCAGTGACTTGCATTGGATGTACTAACTTGAATCTCCAACTTAGCACATTAACTCTCGCATCAAACCTCACTAGGGTCACTTCAAATTCGTGAGAATCATGAGGCACTTCCATACCCAGATAAAAATTGATGTCTTCAAACCACCCTAGTTGTCGGTGAGATGTAAATTGTAATGCCCTAAAATTTTGATAATTGAAAATAGATGTTTGATGTATTTCTTGTATTATTTAATTACTTGATTAATTTGGATTAAGTTGAAGTGTTATGTGAATTATCCTTGTGCAACTGCTTGGTGTGGATGTTAGTGATAGAGGGTTATCCAAAGAGCGTAAGGACCTACAAAGCCAAGCTTCTACAAGAAGAGATGGCCAAGAGAATCGAGGATGGACTACTCATCAAAGGCAAGGAAGGAGGAAGCTACAAGGAGCTAAATTGGAGCACCTTGGAGATTTCCTTAATGGCTCACTTAGCGACACCAGCTCGCTAATTAAGCGCAATTTCATCTACAAGAAATAATTCACTTAGTGATACCAGCTCGCTAGGTGTAATTCCAGCCAAAGGAAAAATTACGCTTAGCGCGAATGTCTCGCTTACCGGCAACCTTCTACGAGTTTAAGTTAAATTTTGCTTAGCGACACCAGATTGCTAAACGAGTCTTACAGGTTATAAATATGTCCAACTACAAGAAAAAAAATGTGATTTTCTACCCCTCTTCTACCCAAACCTTAAACCCACCTCTTCCTCCACCCCCGCCCACTAACAACCACCACGAGCTGCCACCGCTTGTGTCAGACCACTACACGGAGTGGAACCCTTTGATTAGAGCAGAACCTTCAAAACTCAACTCATGGATTCGGTAGAGAACAGAGCCCTGACCCTCCCTTCACGGTTTCTTTGTGGTAACTGTGATTTCTATGCATTATCTTACTTAGATTGAGCCTATCATTGTATATCTTGTGATTTGGTTACCGATATTTGATGTTTTTATGTTTTCTTTGAAAAATCCTTGAGAATGAGACATTGTAAAAGTTGTCTATTATAAAATTGATTTCATTTTTGTGACCTCTATTGAACCCCGATCACATTGGCATGATCTAAATTTCAAAATGATGTCTCTTTGAAGTGGACCCCAAAAACACCATTTTAAACCTTTTAAAATTGATGGGTATTTCACCCCGAATTTTAAAATTGATCATGTCTTCGAAATCTATATTGAATTGTCTTTCATTTGGTATATAGAGTTCTGTGTTTGGACCAATGGGCATGAACCTAAGAAATCTCAAAACAACACTACGAGGAGCTAACAGGAAGATATAAATAGGTAAGGGGAGTTTATGGCTTGTTTATAGCTTTTGATGCCATACTTGGGGTTTGGGGACCCAACTATGGGGTTGTATGTTTGTCCTTGTTGCATGCTAGTTTTCAAGGAGAAACAGTGTTTTAAACTGAAGGAATGCAATATATTTGTTATTGATAAGTATAACTGTGAATGATGTTGTTGCTGTATTGATTGGAATTTTTGGGAAAAGTCTTAATTACAGGAGAGACTCTGCCCAAAATTTTATATATGTCCTCTTTATTACTTCTTTTATAATTTTAAATGAGCCTAAGAGTTTTCTTTGTTTACTATAGTTCTTCTCTTTAATTTAGAATCTTTCCTAAAATACCAGTCTCATTATATTACGAATTATTATTATATGTGATTTATGTTGTTTGAAGACCTGGGGAATGTAAATCCCTAGCATGAGTTTATATGTGTGTGTGTGGAATGTGATTGCTTCTGATGTTGATGACATTGAGATGAGATAATGTTGATGTCATTGAGATGGATGTATGTTGTGTATGTACATGGGGGTGTAGTGACATTATCTAAATATCCCTAGAGAGGGAATGAGATTGGTTTAAAAATTATAAGCGTCCCTGAAAAGGGAAGGGGATTGTTTAAATTTTTTAACTATCCAAGGTCAGTGTATTATTGGAGCCCGTGTTTCATGCTGCATAATTGTGTGGAAATAGTATAAACTTGTTAGTAAGTACATGTGGTTCATTATAAGGAAAAGTCCTGGTACTTGGGGGGTATTTCACTCAGTTTGAAACTTTCTTGAGACTCATGCTGATCAACATAGGGGAGGGGAGGGAGTGGCTAGTGCACGATTGAGTGACCTCGACAATTGCTGTCAAGTTTTCCTAAGTAAGAGTGTTTTTTGGGAGAATTGTGTTTTGTTATCAAACTCTTCCTTAATTGGTTGCTTGATGTTTTGATTAGGCATGAAAGGAATGATGTATAGTGGTTTAATATATGTATATATATATATATATATATATATATATATATATATATATACATACACGTATTTATGTGTTATTTGGCAAATGTATATCACAAAAAATTTACCACTGTTTTCGTAATTAAATTAATAAAACTTTCACTTAAAATTAAAACTTCATGTTTTAGAGTAGTAATATCGTAGCGACGAGGTGGGTCGTTACATAAATCCCCAAGGAATGTAGCATTAATGTAACATCCTATTTTTCATGAATTAAATTAAAAAGGTTTTTCATTTAAAATAAATAGAGTTTTAGAAGAAAAAAATGATGAGGTTTTTGTAATTAAATAAATAAAGAGAAATAATTTTATTAAAAATAATGGTTTGAAGGAAAATAAAAGGATATTTGATTTATTCATTTGGTAGGAAATAAAATAGAATATTTGTTTATAAAAAAAGAGTAAATAATAAGCTAAGAGTACCTAGCTATAAATAGACATGTTAGGTCATTTTTTCAGACTAACGGTAGTCTCTGCGGTTTCCCTTCCTCTCAGTTTCGTTTTCTCTTCTCCTCCTCCCAAAACCCTCTCTTTTTCCCGTATACACTCAAACCTATCTCAATAAAATAACAATCTTGGACTCGTTAACCGTTGGATCGTCGTAAAATTTGAGCACCATGTTCAAAACTTATTTCCAAACATTCTCACCATTGTAATTTGCGAAACAATTTTGGAGCTGAGAGAAACTTCCTTCGTATTGTAGTTTTCTCTTTTCCCATAGAGACTCAAAACCTGTCCCAGTAAAACTATGATCTTGGACTTTTTAACCGTTGTATCTTTGTGAAATTTGGGCACCGGTGATCGAGGTCGTACCCGAATCAAATAAACATGAAAATGCAGTAACTAGGAAGTGATCCTAGGTCGTTTCCCAACGAGCAGTGACAAGCCAAATGTTCATAATATGCTTGCAGTAACAGTAACGATGGGGGGGGGGGGGGGTTGGTTGTTTGGTAATTAAAGAGCAGAACAAATAAAATGGAATACGAAACTACTAATATTAAAAACGGGTTGTTTCCTCTGATTCAGAAGCCACTCTCTTATCCTGGGTTATGGAGAATTCGTCCCTAACAGTCAACCACTTAATCCAACCCTATTTCAATTTACTAAGCGAAAATCAACTTAGGGTTTTCAATACGTGATTAGGCACCACATACACCAGTTAGCCCTTCGTCCATTAAGCATGAACGCAAGTTAGGCTCAGAGGCAATTAATCGAACACGAAGCGTGCACTGATTAATATTCACGAAATTGGGATAACTGGTGAAGGGAAAACTGCCAGGAAACCACATTACAAGCGAAACCTCAAAGAGAGTAGGGCTTCGTCCTCAAAAGGAAACAACACCAGAAAATCTAGCCTTCCATGGATTCAAACAGAAAACGCAATTGAAACATGAAGCAGAAACGTAAATGAACGGAAACGTAAATGAACAGAAACGTAAACGAACAGAAATGTAAAATGGAACAGAAACGTAAATGAGAGTAAAAGAAGAAGCAAGAACGAAATTGTAATTAGAAGCAGAAAACATAAAATTGCATTACGAACTCAGAAGCAGCAAAACAGAAAAACGAAAAACCCTAAAACAAAGCTCTGAATAATGGATAGCATAACAGAATAGAATGCCCTGCACGAATCCCAAGGCAGCTATTTAAAAAGAGTCACTCAGAGTCACTGGGCCCTATTACAATACTCTGGCCCAAAACGAAATAAACACTGAACAACATAAAATAAAATTGCGAAATTTCCTAATTAGAAATTAACTAAGGTAAGCGCTGCTTTATTTGCCCTCTTCAAGTCCACAACCAAAATCCGGATTAAGCCCAATGTTTCATTAATTCCTGAAATTAGATTAAAAACATCAAATTAGCTAAATGAGCCCAAATAATAAAACTGCCTAATTAATTGACAATTAAGACCAATCAATAATTAAAATGGTGCAAAAAGGGTTTAGAAAATAGAAGAAAATGATGGCACATCAAAACCCCCCATACTTAGCCTTTTGCACTCCTGGGCAAAATGAAACAAAGAACAAAATCCAAGGATATTAGAGGGAGACAAACAAAAACATTCACATATTTCTCAATGAACATCAAGGAATGAAAGGAATGGGTAACATCTAACATAAGGAGATCCAAAAAGTCAAGACATTCATGAAAATCATCCAAGCAACCCAATCATGGCAAAATAGTTAATCAGCTCAAGAATGAAAAGTGATAAAGCCTCACAAGATATACACTCTATCTCTCAAGTGTCTAGGCTACTATTTACCCTCAAAGCACCCATGAAAGCAAACACCACATAAACTTGGCAAGATTCTAAAATTGACAATCAACCCATAAACACAAGCACATGAGGATCAAAAGGTCTTTTAAGGTTGTAACGGGGCCAAGGACAAGGTATGGAGAAATATGGAATAAGTGGCTAAATCCCAAAGGAATAGAGGAGCAAAGGGGAATAAGTGCATATTAAGAAAAAAATAAAAAGAAGTAAAGATAAAAATTAAACATGAAGAGTAGAACCAAGAGTTTCATCATTCTTGTGCCATTTAAGATCTTATTCACTCAACTTTATTGCTTTTCTTTTTCTTTTTTCGATTTTTTTTTTTTTTTTTTTTTTTTACTCTTTGGCCTTTGAGAAACAACATTTCATTCAGCATGTCCAACATTTAACCAATATACAATGTACATCAAGTATGGCCCAAAATACATCATGAAGCATAGCCAACAAAACAAGTTGTCCAATGAAACAAAAACCCCCCACACTTATTCCCAAAACAATTCCAAAGCTCCAAAATTCCTTAAGGATATGGTAATATCATGGTTTTTCACTTAAGGCTTGTAGTGAGCTTCAAAACAAGGAAAGGGAAACAAGGCTCAAAAGGGCTATCAAAGGAATTAATTCAAGGTAAGTCCATTTGGCTAGAAGCTTATAAGAACAAAATTGCCTTAATCATTTCCAAATATGCATGTGAATT
This sequence comes from Glycine soja, assembly GCF_004193775.1. Taxonomy (NCBI): domain Eukaryota; kingdom Viridiplantae; phylum Streptophyta; class Magnoliopsida; order Fabales; family Fabaceae; genus Glycine; species Glycine soja. Next base: position 35,814,998 of record NC_041015.1, on the reverse strand, counting down.
AGGACGCATCAACAAGAATCAAGCCAAGGCTATTGTGCAAGCAATCAATGGGGCAAAACACACCAAATGATTATAATGATGGATGGCTCAAATTCTCACAAAGGTAAAATCATCACTTTCAAATTGAGCTTTCAAAACTATCATGACATGTAGAGAAGAATCAAGGATTTCAAGTCACAAAATGTCAAGAACTTTTATTTTCAAAACAATTACCCATTTCTTGAACATATCCTATAATTCAAAGAAAAACATGCAAAGTCGTACGTGCACACAAAATTGACCCAAAATATTAAACTAAAAATCCGACGAAACTAACAACATTAACAAATTAACACAACTAACAAATTAACAAAACCAACAAAACTAGCAAAACCAAAGAACACTCCCCCCCATACTTAAACAACACATTGTCCTCAATGTAGCACAATTAAAAGATTAAAAACAATTAAATCATCAAAGAGAATCGGAAAAGTGTAATAAAAGCAAAGAAGGAGATAGGAAAAGAAAAACTCCCTAAGTCATGGTGGAGGAAGAGTAGGGTGGAGTAAGGAAGTCTCTTCCACCACTACGTCCACTAAAGAAGGGTTCGTGAGGAATGGCTTAAGTCGATGTCCATTGACCTTGAAGCTCTTGTTTGTGGAGTCGCTTTTGATCTCAACTTTGCCATAAGGAAAAACATTAGTAACAACAAAAGGACCAATCCACTTAGACCTCAACTTACCACTCATGAGTCCAAGCCTAGAATTATACAATAACACTTTTTGCCCAACCACGAAGTCTTTTTTAACTATCATGCTATCATGGAACTTCTTGGTCTTTTCTTTGTAGAACTTGGCATTCTCGTAGGCTTCTAGGCGGATTTCATCTAACTCACTCAGTTGCAACTTCCTTTCCTCGCCAGCTTGATCCATAGAGAAGTTGCAAGTCTTCACTGCCCACTATGCTTTGTGCTCAATTTCCACTGGAAGATGACATGCCTTTCCAAAGACAACCCGATAAGGAGACATTCCTATGGGTGCTTTGTAGGCAGTCCGATGTGCCCAGAGAGCATCATCAAGCCTGGTACTCCAATCTTTCCTGCTTGGCTGCACAATCTTCTCTAGAATTCTCTTGATTTCCCTGTTAGAAATTTCTGCCTGTCCATTAGTCTGGGGGTGGTATGGTGTGGATACTCTGTGTACCACCCCGTACTTTTTAAGCAGGGCATGCATTGTCCTGTTGCAAAAATGGGTTCCTTGATCACTAACAATTGCTTTAGGTACTCCAAACCTGCAAAACAGATTAGACCTGACAAAGTCTGCAACAACTTTAGCATCATTAGTTCTAGTGGGCTTGGCTTCCACCCATTTTGAAACATAATCAACTGCAAGGAGAATATAAACATAACCAAAAGAGACAGGAAAAGGACCCATGAAATCTATACCCCAGACATCAAACACCTCACAGAATAGCATAGGTTGCTGAGGCATTTGTTGTCGCCATGTAAGTGTATTTCCTGCTCTCTGACACTGCTCACAAGTGCTGCAGATCTTCCACGCATCTTTAAAGATGGTGGGCCAATAAAAACCACAATCAAGGACTTTGCGAGCTGTCCTTTGAACACCCAGATGACCTCCCGGTGCGGAAGAATGACAGAACTGCAGGACTGAGTCAGTCTCATGATCTGGAATGCACCGTCTAATGACCTGATCACTGCACAATTTCCACAAGTAGGGGTCATCCCAAATAAAATGCTTAGCATCACTTTTAATCTTATCTTTTTGGGCCTTAGATGCTAAGGGAGGAAAAACAGAGGCAACTAAATAATTGACAATGTTAGCAAACCAGGGAGTAGAAAGAGAGTCAGAAATACTATACAATATATACAAATGATCATCCGGGAAATCATCCCGAATAGGTGAATCTGCCTCAGAGACACGTTCGATCCGACTCAAATGATCAGCAACTAGATTTTGTGCTCCGCTCCTATCACGGATCTCCAAGTCAAACTCTTGGAGCCAGAGCATCCATCGGATCAACCTAGGCTTAGAATCAGCCTTCTTCAACAAGTACTTTAGAGCTGCATGGTCAGTATAAACAATAATGCGAGTACCAAGCAAATAAGATCGAAATTTTTCAAGAGCAAAAACTATGGCTAGAAGCTCTTTCTCAGTAGTAGTATAATTTGCTTGGGCAGCATCTAAAGTCCTAGAAGCATAATATATCACCCTGGGCAATTTATCAATTTTCTGAGCAAGGACAGCCCCCAATGCATAATTTGATGCATCACACATAAGCTCAAAAGGGGCTGTCCAATCGGGTGCCTGGATGATGGGGGTGGTAGTCAACGCTCTTTTGAGGCAATCAAAAGCCTCTTTGCATCTGTCATTAAAGTCAAACTCCACCTCCTTTTGCAACAAGTTGGACAGTGGAAGGGCTACTTTGCTAAAATCCCTTATAAAGCGCCTGTAGAATCCTGCATGACCAAGAAAAGATCGCACCTCTCGCACACAAGAGGGGTAAGGCAATTGTGAAATAACAGAAATTTTTGCAGGATCTACTTCAATGCCCTTATTGGAAATAATGTGGCCTAAAACTATACCTTGCTCAACCATAAAATGACATTTTTCAAAATTTAGAACAAGGTTAGTTTCAATGCATCTATTCAAAACTTTTTCCAAACTATTCAAACAACCATCAAAAGAGGATCCATATACAGTGAAATCATCCATAAACACCTCTATGCAATTTTCTAAAAAATCACTGAAAATACTAATCATGCACCGCTGGAAGGTACCAGGGGCATTGCATAGGCCGAAAGGCATCCTCCTATAAGCAAAAGTGCCGAAGGGGCAGGTGAATGTGGTCTTTTCCTGATCCTCAGGAGCAATAGTAATTTGCATATAACCAGAAAAACCATCAAGGAAACAGTAGTGGGATTTACCTGCCAAGCGTTCAAGCATCTGGTCAATGAATGGCAGGGGAAAATGGTCCTTTTTGGTAACCTGGTTCAGCCTCCTATAGTCAATGCAGACTCTCCAACTGTTCTGCACCCGAGTAGGAATCAGCTCCTCCTTCTCATTTCTGATCACTGTGAGGCCAGTCTTTTTCGGGACTACCTGGACAGGACTCACCCATTGGCTGTCGGAGATAGGATAAATGATTCCAGCTTGCAAAAGCTTGGTTATCTCCTTCTTCACTACATCAAGAATCACCGGGTTGAGTCTTCTCTGTGGTTGTCTTACTGGTTTAGCTCCATCCTCTAAATTTATTCGATGCATACATGTGGATGGGCTAATACCAGGAATGTTCGCCAGGGTCCAGCCTATAGCCTTCTTATGCTTCTTGAGAACTGACAACAACTTCTCCTCTTGCTCATCAGCAAGGGAGGCAGATATAATCACTGGAAAACTCTTGCTATCATCCAAGTAAGCGTATTTTAAATTTGATGGCAGAGGCTTCAATTCTGGTGTGGTCGGCTGGACAGTGGTAGAAGGAGATGGTTTCTCAGCCTTTACCTCATAAAGAAAGTCAGAGGTATGTGTACTTCCTGAAACATGGTTAGTCCTATCTGACTCTATAAAATCAATCTCAAGAGGTAAAACACCACCACCAGGCATGCAATCAATATCACTCTCAGATTCACTCTCAGCATCAAATTCAGACATATGATCAAGTGCAATTTCAGACTCAATGCATGAATAATGAGAGGCATGCAGATTAGAATAAAGATCAGTCATGTATTCATCAACAACATGGTCAATTATTTCAGCACGAAATACAGAAAGATCTTCAGATGGGTATTTCATAGCATCCAGAATATTAAAATGAACAGTTATGTCACCAAATTCCATAGACAGTGTGCCTGCATAAACATCTATCTTAGTTTTAGCAGTTTTCATAAAGGGTCTGCCTAGAATGATGGGAACTGATCCTTGAGAAAATCCATCTTCCATATTCAAGATATAAAAATCAACAGGGAAAATCAGTTCACCAACTCTAACTAAGACATCTTCTATGAAACCAACAGGATAGGCAACACTTCTATTAGCTAAATGAATTACCACATCAGTTGACTGCAAGGGACCTAGAGATAGAGAATTAAAAATTGACAGAGGCATAACACTAACAGAGGCTCCTAAATCTAGCATGGCATTGTCAAACTTACTATTCCCTATAATACAAGGTATGCTGAATGTACCTGGATCTTTGCATTTTTCAGGAATTTGAGGAACAGATTTACCAATCAATGCGGAGACATTTCTGCCCATGCTAATTCGTCCACTTCCTTTAAGCTTCCGCTTATTAGTGCACAGCTCCTTCAAGAATTTGGCATATCTTGGAATTTGCTTTATTGCATCCAACAGAGGTATGTTTACCTCTACTTTTCTAAACGTTTCCAAGATCTCTTTCTCTGCCTCTTCCATTTTTTTGTTGGAAACTGCTCTTGGAGGGAATGGAAGAGGGGGAATGTGCTGCTTCTGCAAATCAGAATTACCTGTGGAAGAAGATTCACCTGCACAGAAATTGTTAGGTAAATTTTTGTCATCACCTTTTTCTGGAATAGAGTGAAGTTTGGCAGGCTCATTTGCAGATGAGGACGGTGCTATGGGTTGAGGTCCTTGACATTGCTTTCCCGACCTCAATGAAATGGCACTGACATTTTTGGGATTTTGGACAGCTTGAGAAGGCAGCTTGTCAGAATTCTGGGACTGTTGTTGATTCAATTGGGTAGCTAATTGTCCCATCTGATTGGTTAAGCTCTGAATGGAGGCTCTGGTCTCTTGCTGAAACTGCATGTTCTGCATAGTCATTTGCCTCACAAGTTCTTCGAGGGAAGGTTGTGGAGGGGCCTCAACCGTTGGCTGTTTCTGGGGTTGTTGCTGTTGTTGGATTGGTGGAGGAATGTATGGTCTGCTTGGGCCAGCAGCATTTTGGAAGGAAGGAGCAGGCTACTGTTGTTGTTGCTGAGGGCTGGACCATCTGAGGTTAGGGTGATTCCTCCATCCAGGGTTGTATCTGTTGCTGGAAAGGTCATAATTGTTCTGCTGTGGTTGATTTTGCTGCTGAGGTTGAGGAGGTCTATTGTAAATATTTGCAGCATAAGCTTCAGGCTGCTGAATTGCTCCAGGTTGCTGCATGGAAGGGCAAAGGTCTGTATGGTGGTCAGTAGAGGAGCACAAACCACAAACCCTTGCAACAGGTACAGATTTCTGATTCAAGGCCAGCTGGGTTACCAAGTTAACCAATGCATCCAGTTTGCCTTCAAGCTTCTTAGTTTCAGATGATGCAGATGGGTTTGTAGCTACCTCATGCACTCCTCTAATGACTATGGCATCATTTCTGGCACTAAACTGCTGGGAGTTGGAGGCCATCTTCTCAATTAAATTTCTGGCTTCAGTAGGAGTCATGTCTCCAAGGGCTCCACCACTGGCAGCATCTATCATACTTCTCTCCATATTACTGAGTCCTTCATAAAAATATTGGAGAAGAAGCTGTTCTGAAATCTGATGGTGGGGGCAACTGGCACATAGTTTCTTAAATCTCTCCCAGTACTCATACAAGCTCTCTCCACTGAGTTGTCTAATCCCTGAGATATCCTTCCTGATGGCTGTGGTCCTGGAAGCAGGGAAAATTTTTTCTAAGAATACTCTTTTAAGGTCATCCCAACTCGTGATGGACCTTGGAGCAAGGTAATACAACCAGTCCTTTGCCACTCCCTCTAATGAATGAGGAAAAGCCTTCAGAAATATGTGATCCTCTTGGACATTTGGGGGTTTCATGGTGGAGCAGACAATGTGAAATTCTTTCAAATGTTTGTGCGGGTCTTCACCTGCAAGGCCATGAAACTTTGGAAGCAAATGAATCAGTCCAGTCTTAAGAACATATGGGACATCCTCATCAGGGTATTGGATGCATAAGCTTTCATAGGTGAAATCAGGTGCAGCCATTTCCCTTAGAGTCCTCTCATGAGGTGGAGGTTGTGCCATGTTCTCAGAATGTGCAAAATCAGAATGCTCAGAATCAGAATGCTCAAAATTATAATGCTCAAGATCAGGATGTTCAAAATCACCAATAACAGAATGCACAGATTCACCAGTTATGGAATGCTCAGAATGATCAAAAGGTATAAAATGATGCCTAACTAATCTATGAAATGTCCTATCTATCTCAGGATCAAAGGGTTGTAAGTCAGATGGATTGCCTCTAGTCATACACTACATTCAGCATGCACACAACTAGTTGCCTTGTCATGTAAATAAAGGTGTAGGTTTGAACTACAGCTACCCTCAAATGATATCCAAATGACTTGAAATTTTGTGAGCAACCTTATAAAATGATGAGAAGATAGCACAAAAAATTTCAGACAAAAATTCAAAGTCTAACTATGAAAGCTAAAAATGGTAAGTTAAGAAAAATAAGTGAATAAAACTTGAAAAATAAAAAACTTTTGACAGAATCGCTTTTTTTGGACGATGGAGACCTCAGCCGGCCTAAGGCCGGCTTCCACGGCATAGGAAATTTTTTTCTACCCCAAATGCATATATAATAATTGCGATTCTGATAGCCGGAACAAAAGTTATGGCCGTTTGAAGTTTTGATAAACACAAAATTTGCTAGTTTTTTGGAACTTTCAAATCTGACCAAACTAAAGGCTCTAGCTATTTTTCCCACAAAATATATATTAAAAGAAGTTACCACAAAAAAATTCAGCCAAAAATAACAACCCTAGCTACTAAAACAAAAAATCTCAAATAATTCAGCATGGGTGGTCGCTAAAATCCGTCTCTAATTGATTTCTACTACTACTCTGTTTTTGCCGCAAGCTGATTTCTACTACTACTCTGTTTTCAAGCACAATCTTCACAACAAAACACACAAGACTGAAACAAGGGAAACGCTTAATGGGAAAACTGAAACAGAACACACATTAAACAAAATACCAGGACACTAAACAACACTAACACACATACTAACACAATACTAACAATTAAACATAAAACACGAAAGGATTAAACACACAACACTAGCTATCTATTATGAACCTTTGGACACTGCTCCCCGGCAACGGCGCCAAATTTGATCGAGGCCGTACCCGAATCAAATAAACATGAAAATGCAGTAACTAGGAAGTGATCCTAGGTCGTTTCCCAACGAGCAGTGACAAGCCAAATGTTCATAATATGCTTGCAGTAACAGTAACGATGGGGGGGGTTTGGTTGTTTGGTAATTAAAGAGCAGAACAAATAAAATGGAATACGAAACTACTAATATTAAAAACGGGTTGTTTCCTCTGATTCAGAAGCCACTCTCTTATCCTGGGTTATGGAGAATTCGTCCCTAACAGTCAACCACTTAATCCAACCCTATTTCAATTTACTAAGCGAAAATCAACTTAGGGTTTTCAATACGTGATTAGGCACCACATACACCAGTTAGCCCTTCGTCCATTAAGCATGAACGCAAGTTAGGCTCAGAGGCAATTAATCGAACACGAAGCGTGCACTGATTAATATTCACGAAATTGGGATAACTGGTGAAGGGAAAACTGCCAGGAAACCACATTACAAGCGAAACCTCAAAGAGAGTTGGGCTTCGTCCTCAAAAGGAAACAACACCAGAAAATCTAGCCTTCCATGGATTCAAACAGAAAACGCAATTGAAACATGAAGCAGAAACGTAAATGAACGGAAACGTAAATGAACAGAAACGTAAACGAACAGAAATGTAAAATGGAACAGAAACGTAAATGAGAGTAAAAGAAGAAGCAAGAACGAAATTGTAATTAGAAGCAGAAAACATAAAATTGCATTACGAACTCAGAAGCAGCAAAACAGAAAAACGAAAAACCCTAAAACAAAGCTCTGAATAATGGATAGCATAACAGAATAGAATGCCCTGCACGAATCCCAAGGCAGCTATTTAAAAAGAGTCACTCAGAGTCACTGGGCCCTATTACAATACTCTGGCCCAAAACGAAATAAACACTGAACAACATAAAATAAAATTGCGAAATTTCCTAATTAGAAATTAACTAAGGTAAGCGCTGCTTTATTTGCCCTCTTCAAGTCCACAACCAAAATCCGGATTAAGCCCAATGTTTCATTAATTCCTGAAATTAGATTAAAAACATCAAATTAGCTAAATGAGCCCAAATAATAAAACTGCCTAATTAATTGACAATTAAGACCAATCAATAATTAAAATGGTGCAAAAAGGGTTTAGAAAATAGAAGAAAATGATGACACATCAACCGGGTTTGTAATTCATTTCCGCATATCTTCACTGTCGGTATTTGCAAAATGTTCTCTTGGAATAGAGAAACACGCATTGCACGCAGGCAGTGGAATGAAGACTTCAATATCTTCTCAAAACTCTTGCTATCATCCAAGTAAGCGTATTTTAAATTTGATGGCAGAGGCTTAAATTCTGGTGTGGTCGGCTGGACAGTGGTAGAAGGAGATGGTTCTCAGCCTTACCTCATAAAGAAAGTCAGAGGTATGTGTACTTCCTGAAACATGGTTAGTCCTTATCTGACTCTATAAAATCAATCTCAAGAGGTAAAACACCACCACCAGGCATGCAATCAATATAACTCTCAGATTCACTCTCAGCATCAAATTCAGACATATGATCAAGTGCAATTTCAGACTCAATGCATGAATAATGAGAGGCTTGCAGATTAGAATAAAGATCAGTCATAGTATTCATCAACAACATGGTCAATTATTTCAGCACGAAATACAGAAAGATCTTCAGATGGGTATTTCATAGCATCCAGAATATTAAATGAACAGTTATGTCACCAAATTCCATAGACAGTGTGCCTGCATAAACATCTATCTTAGTTTTAGCAGTTTTATAAAGGGTCTGCCTAGAATGATGGGAACTGATCCTTGAGAAAAATCCATCTTCCATATTCAAGATATAAAAAATCAACAGGGAAAATCAGTTCACCAACTCTAACTAAGACATCTTCTATGAAAACCAACAGGATAGGCAACACTTCTATAAGCTAAATGAATTACCACATCAGTTGACTGCAAGGGACCTAGAGATAGAGAATTAAAAATTGACAGAGGCATAACACTAACAGAGGCTCCTAAATCTAGCATGCATTGTCAAACTTACTATTCCCTATAATACAAGGTATCTGAATGTACCTGGATCTTTGCATTTTTTCAAGGAATTTGAGGAACAGATTTACCAATCAATGCGGAGACATTTGCTGCCCATGCTAATTCGTCCACTTTCCTTTAAGCTTCCGCTTATATTAGTGCACAGCTCCTTCAAGAATTTGCATATCTTGGAATTTGCTTTATTGCATCCAACAGAGGTATGTTTACCTCTACTTTTCTAAACGTTTCCAAGATCTCTTCTCTGCCTCTTCCATTTTTTTGTTGGAAACTGCTCTTGGAGGGAATGGAAGAGGGGGAATGTGCTGCTTCTGCAAATCAGAATTACCTGTGGAAGAAGATTTCACCTGCACGAAAATTGTTAGGTAAATTTTTTCATCACCTTTTTCTGGAATAGAGTGAAGTTTGGCAGGCTCATTTGCAGATGAGGACGGTGCTATGGGTTGAGGTCCTTGACATTGCTTTCCCGACCTCAATGAAATGGCACTTGACATTTTTGGGATTTTGACAGCTTGAGAGGCAGCTTGTCAAATTTTCTGGACTGTTGTTGATTCAATTGGGTAGCTAATTGTCCCATCTGATGGTTAAGCTCTGAATGGAGGCTCTGGTCTCTTGCTTGAAACTGCATGTTCTGCATAGTCATTTGCCTCACAAGTTCTTCGAGGGAAGGTTGTGGAGGGGCCTCAACCGTTGGCTGTTTCTGGGGTTGTTGCTGTTGTTGGATTGGTGGAGGAATGTATGGTCTGCTTGGGCCAGCAGCATTTTGGAAGGAAGGAGCAGGCTACTGTTGTTGTTGCTCTGAGGGCTGGACCATCTGAGGTTAGGGTGATTCCTCCATCCAGGGTTGTATCTGTTGCTGGAAAGGTCATAATTGTTCTGCTGTGGTTGATTTTGCTGCTGAGGTTGAGGAGGTCTATTGTAAATATTTGCAGCATAAGCTTCAGGCTGCTGAATTGCTCCAGGTTGCTGCATGGAAGGGCAAAGGTCTGTATGGTGGTCAGTAGAGAGCACAAACCACAAACCTTGCAACAGGTACAGATTTCTGATTCAAGGCCAGCTGGGTTCCAAGTTAACCAATGCATCCAGTTTGCCTTCAAGCTTCTTAGTTTCAGATGATGCAGATGGGTTTGTAGCTACCTCATGCACTCCTCTAATGACTATGGCATCATTTCTGGCACTAAACTGCTGGGAGTTGGAGGCCATCTTCTCAATTAAATTTCTGGCTTCAGTAGGAGTCATGTCTCCAAGGGCTCCACCACTGGCAGCATCTATCATACTTCTCTCCATATTACTCGAGTCCTTCATAAAAATATTGGAGAAGAAGCTGTTCTGAAATCTGATGGTGGGGCAACTGGCACATAGTTTCTTAAATTCTTCCAGTATCCATACAAGCTCTCTCCACTGAGTTGTCTAATCCCTGAGATATCCTTCCTGATGGCTGTGGTCCTGGAAGCAGGGAAAATTTTTTCTAAGAATACTCTTTTAAGGTCATCCAAACTCGTGATGGACCTTGGAGCAAGGTAATACAACCAGTCCTTTGCCACTCCCTCTAATGAATGAGGAAAAGCCTTCAGAAATATGTGATCCTCTTGGACATTTGGGGGTTTCATGGTGGAGCAGACAATGTGAAATTCTTCAAATGTTTGTGCGGGTCTTCACCTGCAAGGCCATGAAACTTTGGAAGCAAATGAATCAGTCCAGTCTTAGAAAATATCCTTTCCTCGCCAGCTTGATCCATAGAGAAGTTGCAAGTCTTCACTGCCCACTATGCTTTGTGCTCAATTTCCACTGGAAGATGACATGCCTTTCCAAAGACAACCCGATAAGAGACATTCCTATGGGTGCTTTGTAGGCAGTCCGATGTGCCCAGAGAGCATCATCAAGCCTGGTACTCCAATCTTTCCTGCTTGGCTGCACAATCTTCTCTAGAATTCTCTTGATTTCCCTGTTAGAAATTTCTGCCTGTCCATTAGTCTGGGGGTGGTATGGTGTGGATACTCTGTGTACCACCCCGTACTTTTTAAGCAGGGCATGCATTGTCCTGTTGCAAAAATGGGTTCCTTGATCACTAACAATTGCTTTAGGTACTCCAAACCTGCAAAACAGATTAGACCTGACAAAGTCTGCAACAACTTTAGCATCATTAGTTCTAGTGGGCTTGGCTTCCACCCATTTTGAAACATAATCAACTGCAAGGAGAATATAAACATAACCAAAAGAGACAGGAAAAGGACCCATGAAATCTATACCCCAGACATCAAACACCTCACAGAATAGCATAGGTTGCTGAGGCATTTGTTGTCGCCATGTAAGTGTATTTCCTGCTCTCTGACACTGCTCACAAGTGTGCAGATCTTCCACGCATCTTTAAAGATGGTGGGCCAATAAAAACCACAATCAAGGACTTTGCGAGCTGTCCTTTGAACACCCAGATGACCTCCCGGTGCGGAAGAATGACAGAACTGCAGGACTGAGTCAGTCTCATGATCTGGAATGCACCGTCTAATGACCTGATCACTGCACAATTTCCACAAGTAGGGGTCATCCCAAATAAAATGCTTAGCATCACTTTTAATCTTATCTTTTTGGGCCTTAGATGCTAAGGGAGGAAAAACAGAGGCAACTAAATAATTGACAATGTTAGCAAACCAGGGAGTAGAAAGAGAGTCAGAAATACTATACAATATATACAAATGATCATCCGGGAAATCATCCCGAATAGGTGAATCTGCCTCAGAGACACGTTCGATCCGACTCAAATGATCAGCAACTAGATTTTGTGCTCCGCTCCTATCACGGATCTCCAAGTCAAACTCTTGGAGCCAGAGCATCCATCGGATCAACCTAGGCTTAGAATCAGCCTTCTTCAACAAGTACTTTAGAGCTGCATGGTCAGTATAAACAATAATGCGAGTACCAAGCAAATAAGATCGAAATTTTTCAAGAGCAAAAACTATGGCTAGAAGCTCTTTCTCAGTAGTAGTATAATTTGCTTGGGCAGCATCTAAAGTCCTAGAAGCATAATATATCACCCTGGGCAATTTATCAATTTTCTGAGCAAGGACAGCCCCCAATGCATAATTTGATGCATCACACATAAGCTCAAAAGGGGCTGTCCAATCGGGTGCCTGGATGATGGGGGTGGTAGTCAACGCTCTTTTGAGGCAATCAAAAGCCTCTTTGCATCTGTCATTAAAGTCAAACTCCACCTCCTTTTGCAACAAGTTGGACAGTGGAAGGGCTACTTTGCTAAAATCCCTTATAAAGCGCCTGTAGAATCCTGCATGACCAAGAAAAGATCGCACCTCTCGCACACAAGAGGGGTAAGGCAATTGTGAAATAACAGAAATTTTTGCAGGATCTACTTCAATGCCCTTATTGGAAATAATGTGGCCTAAAACTATACCTTGCTCAACCATAAAATGACATTTTTCAAAATTTAGAACAAGGTTAGTTTCAATGCATCTATTCAAAACTTTTTCCAAACTATTCAAACAACCATCAAAAGAGGATCCATATACAGTGAAATCATCCATAAACACTCTATGCAATTTTCTAAAAAATCACTGAAAATACTAATCATGCACCGCTGGAAGGTACCAGGGGCATTGCATAGGCCGAAAGGCATCCTCCTATAAGCAAAAGTGCCGAAGGGGCAGGTGAATGTGGTCTTTTCCTGATCCTCAGGAGCAATAGTAATTTGCATATAACCAGAAAAACCATCAAGGAAACAGTAGTGGGATTTACCTGCCAAGCGTTCAAGCATCTGGTCAATGAATGGCAGGGGAAAATGGTCCTTTTTGGTAACCTGGTTCAGCCTCCTATAGTCAATGCAGACTCTCCAACTGTTCTGCACCCGAGTAGGAATCAGCTCCTCCTTCTCATTTCTGATCACTGTGAGGCCAGTCTTTTTCGGGACTACCTGGACAGGACTCACCCATTGGCTGTCGGAGATAGGATAAATGATTCCAGCTTGCAAAAGCTTGGTTATCTCCTTCTTCACTACATCAAGAATCACCGGGTTGAGTCTTCTCTGTGGTTGTCTTACTGGTTTAGCTCCATCCTCTAAATTTATTCGATGCATACATGTGGATGGGCTAATACCAGGAATGTTCGCCAGGGTCCAGCCTATAGCCTTCTTATGCTTCTTGAGAACTGACAACAACTTCTCCTCTTGCTCATCAGCAAGGGAGGCAGATATAATCACTGGAAAACTCTTGCTATCATCCAAGTAAGCGTATTTTAAATTTGATGGCAGAGGCTTCAATTCTGGTGTGGTCGGCTGGACAGTGGTAGAAGGAGATGGTTTCTCAGCCTTTACCTCATAAAGAAAGTCAGAGGTATGTGTACTTCCTGAAACATGGTTAGTCCTATCTGACTCTATAAAATCAATCTCAAGAGGTAAAACACACCACCAGGCATGCAATCAATATCACTCTCAGATTCACTCTCAGCATCAAATTCAGACATATGATCAAGTGCAATTTCAGACTCAATGCATGAATAATGAGAGGCATGCAGATTAGAATAAAGATCAGTCATGTATTCATCAACAACATGGTCAATTATTTCAGCACGAAATACAGAAAGATCTTCAGATGGGTATTTCATAGCATCCAGAATATTAAAATGAACAGTTATGTCACCAAATTCCATAGACAGTGTGCCTGCATAAACATCTATCTTAGTTTTAGCAGTTTTCATAAAGGGTCTGCCTAGAATGATGGGAACTGATCCTTGAGAAAATCCATCTTCCATATTCAAGATATAAAAATCAACAGGGAAAATCAGTTCACCAACTCTAACTAAGACATCTTCTATGAAACCAACAGGATAGGCAACACTTCTATTAGCTAAATGAATTACCACATCAGTTGACTGCAAGGGACCTAGAGATAGAGAATTAAAAATTGACAGAGGCATAACACTAACAGAGGCTCCTAAATCTAGCATGGCATTGTCAAACTTACTATTCCCTATAATACAAGGTATGCTGAATGTACCTGGATCTTTGCATTTTTCAGGAATTTGAGGAACAGATTTACCAATCAATGCGGAGACATTTCTGCCCATGCTAATTCGTCCACTTCCTTTAAGCTTCCGCTTATTAGTGCACAGCTCCTTCAAGAATTTGGCATATCTTGGAATTTGCTTTATTGCATCCAACAGAGGTATGTTTACCTCTACTTTTCTAAACGTTTCCAAGATCTCTTTCTCTGCCTCTTCCATTTTTTTGTTGGAAACTGCTCTTGGAGGGAATGGAAGAGGGGGAATGTGCTGCTTCTGCAAATCAGAATTACCTGTGGAAGAAGATTCACCTGCACAGAAATTGTTAGGTAAATTTTTGTCATCACCTTTTTCTGGAATAGAGTGAAGTTTGGCAGGCTCATTTGCAGATGAGGACGGTGCTATGGGTTGAGGTCCTTGACATTGCTTTCCCGACCTCAATGAAATGGCACTGACATTTTTGGGATTTTGGACAGCTTGAGAAGGCAGCTTGTCAGAATTCTGGGACTGTTGTTGATTCAATTGGGTAGCTAATTGTCCCATCTGATTGGTTAAGCTCTGAATGGAGGCTCTGGTCTCTTGCTGAAACTGCATGTTCTGCATAGTCATTTGCCTCACAAGTTCTTCGAGGGAAGGTTGTGGAGGGGCCTCAACCGTTGGCTGTTTCTGGGGTTGTTGCTGTTGTTGGATTGGTGGAGGAATGTATGGTCTGCTTGGGCCAGCAGCATTTTGGAAGGAAGGAGCAGGCTACTGTTGTTGTTGCTGAGGGCTGGACCATCTGAGGTTAGGGTGATTCCTCCATCCAGGGTTGTATCTGTTGCTGGAAAGGTCATAATTGTTCTGCTGTGGTTGATTTTGCTGCTGAGGTTGAGGAGGTCTATTGTAAATATTTGCAGCATAAGCTTCAGGCTGCTGAATTGCTCCAGGTTGCTGCATGGAAGGGCAAAGGTCTGTATGGTGGTCAGTAGAGGAGCACAAACCACAAACCCTTGCAACAGGTACAGATTTCTGATTCAAGGCCAGCTGGGTTACCAAGTTAACCAATGCATCCAGTTTGCCTTCAAGCTTCTTAGTTTCAGATGATGCAGATGGGTTTGTAGCTACCTCATGCACTCCTCTAATGACTATGGCATCATTTCTGGCACTAAACTGCTGGGAGTTGGAGGCCATCTTCTCAATTAAATTTCTGGCTTCAGTAGGAGTCATGTCTCCAAGGGCTCCACCACTGGCAGCATCTATCATACTTCTCTCCATATTACTGAGTCCTTCATAAAAATATTGGAGAAGAAGCTGTTCTGAAATCTGATGGTGGGGGCAACTGGCACATAGTTTCTTAAATCTCTCCCAGTACTCATACAAGCTCTCTCCACTGAGTTGTCTAATCCCTGAGATATCCTTCCTGATGGCTGTGGTCCTGGAAGCAGGGAAAATTTTTTCTAAGAATACTCTTTTAAGGTCATCCCAACTCGTGATGGACCTTGGAGCAAGGTAATACAACCAGTCCTTTGCCACTCCCTCTAATGAATGAGGAAAAGCCTTCAGAAATATGTGATCCTCTTGGACATTTGGGGGTTTCATGGTGGAGCAGACAATGTGAAATTCTTTCAAATGTTTGTGCGGGTCTTCACCTGCAAGGCCATGAAACTTTGGAAGCAAATGAATCAGTCCAGTCTTAAGAACATATGGGACATCCTCATCAGGGTATTGGATGCATAAGCTTTCATAGGTGAAATCAGGTGCAGCCATTTCCCTTAGAGTCCTCTCATGAGGTGGAGGTTGTGCCATGTTCTCAGAATGTGCAAAATCAGAATGCTCAGAATCAGAATGCTCAAAATTATAATGCTCAAGATCAGGATGTTCAAAATCACCAATAACAGAATGCACAGATTCACCAGTTATGGAATGCTCAGAATGATCAAAAGGTATAAAATGATGCCTAACTAATCTATGAAATGTCCTATCTATCTCAGGATCAAAGGGTTGTAAGTCAGATGGATTGCCTCTAGTCATACACTACATTCAGCATGCACACAACTAGTTGCCTTGTCATGTAAATAAAGGTGTAGGTTTGAACTACAGCTACCCTCAAATGATATCCAAATGACTTGAAATTTTGTGAGCAACCTTATAAAATGATGAGAAGATAGCACAAAAAATTTCAGACAAAAATTCAAAGTCTAACTATGAAAGCTAAAAATGGTAAGTTAAGAAAAATAAGTGAATAAAACTTGAAAAATAAAAAACTTTTGACAGAATCGCTTTTTTTGGACGATGGAGACCTCAGCCGGCCTAAGGCCGGCTTCCACGGCATAGGAAATTTTTTTCTACCCCAAATGCATATATAATAATTGCGATTCTGATAGCCGGAACAAAAGTTATGGCCGTTTGAAGTTTTGATAAACACAAAATTTGCTAGTTTTTTGGAACTTTCAAATCTGACCAAACTAAAGGCTCTAGCTATTTTTCCCACAAAATATATATTAAAAGAAGTTACCACAAAAAAATTCAGCCAAAAATAACAACCCTAGCTACTAAAACAAAAAATCTCAAATAATTCAGCATGGGTGGTCGCTAAAATCCGTCTCTAATTGATTTCTACTACTACTCTGTTTTTGCCGCAAGCTGATTTCTACTACTACTCTGTTTTCAAGCACAATCTTCACAACAAAACACACAAGACTGAAACAAGGGAAACGCTTAATGGGAAAACTGAAACAGAACACACATTAAACAAAATACCAGGACACTAAACAACACTAACACACATACTAACACAATACTAACAATTAAACATAAAACACGAAAGGATTAAACACACAACACTAGCTATCTATTATGAACCTTTGGACACTGCTCCCCGGCAACGGCGCCAAATTTGATCGAGGCCGTACCCGAATCAAATAAACATGAAAATGCAGTAACTAGGAAGTGATCCTAGGTCGTTTCCCAACGAGCAGTGACAAGCCAAATGTTCATAATATGCTTGCAGTAACAGTAACGATGGGGGGGGGTTTGGTTGTTTGGTAATTAAAGAGCAGAACAAATAAAATGGAATACGAAACTACTAATATTAAAAACGGGTTGTTTCCTCTGATTCAGAAGCCACTCTCTTATCCTGGGTTATGGAGAATTCGTCCCTAACAGTCAACCACTTAATCCAACCCTATTTCAATTTACTAAGCGAAAATCAACTTAGGGTTTTCAATACGTGATTAGGCACCACATACACCAGTTAGCCCTTCGTCCATTAAGCATGAACGCAAGTTAGGCTCAGAGGCAATTAATCGAACACGAAGCGTGCACTGATTAATATTCACGAAATTGGGATAACTGGTGAAGGGAAAACTGCCAGGAAACCACATTACAAGCGAAACCTCAAAGAGAGTTGGGCTTCGTCCTCAAAAGGAAACAACACCAGAAAATCTAGCCTTCCATGGATTCAAACAGAAAACGCAATTGAAACATGAAGCAGAAACGTAAATGAACGGAAACGTAAATGAACAGAAACGTAAACGAACAGAAATGTAAAATGGAACAGAAACGTAAATGAGAGTAAAAGAAGAAGCAAGAACGAAATTGTAATTAGAAGCAGAAAACATAAAATTGCATTACGAACTCAGAAGCAGCAAAACAGAAAAACGAAAAACCCTAAAACAAAGCTCTGAATAATGGATAGCATAACAGAATAGAATGCCCTGCACGAATCCCAAGGCAGCTATTTAAAAAGAGTCACTCAGAGTCACTGGGCCCTATTACAATACTCTGGCCCAAAACGAAATAAACACTGAACAACATAAAATAAAATTGCGAAATTTCCTAATTAGAAATTAACTAAGGTAAGCGCTGCTTTATTTGCCCTCTTCAAGTCCACAACCAAAATCCGGATTAAGCCCAATGTTTCATTAATTCCTGAAATTAGATTAAAAACATCAAATTAGCTAAATGAGCCCAAATAATAAAACTGCCTAATTAATTGACAATTAAGACCAATCAATAATTAAAATGGTGCAAAAAGGGTTTAGAAAATAGAAGAAAATGATGACACATCAACCGGGTTTGTAATTCATTTCCGCATATCTTCACTGTCGGTATTTGCAAAATGTTCTCTTGGAATAGAGAAACACGCATTGCACGCAGGCAGTGGAATGAAGACTTCAATATCTTCTCCTTCTCTCTAACGTTTGGAAACCTTATCAGAGCAACCAGAGAAAAAACTCGAGGAATCTTAGGAAACTGTTAGACATGCCGTTGTCGCTGTCAGAATACACACGTGAGCCTGCTTAGAAGTAAGGGATGAGTTATTCACAATTGGGGACTAGTGAGAACATGTGTAGGGATCCTTAGAGTATCAATTGGAATGGGTTTTTGGGTTGTTTATGCAAATTTTGATTCTATCTTTACAATTATAACTATGAATTATATATGTTTGACAAATCAATTGATGTTCCAATGAGAAATTCTTGTATTAAGTGTGAACCTTAAAAATTGAGTTCTTTTTATTAACATGAATTATACTCTAAATAATATTCTTTTTAATGAATTATTTTATACAAATTATTATCTTGTTTTATATTTTCCCACGATGATGATCAACATGTTATGTGTGTGTGTGTGTGTATATATATATATCTGTGTGTGTGTGTGTGTGTGTGTGTGTGTGTGTGTGTGTGTGTGTGTGTGTGTGTGTGTATCAGTTATGAGGCGTGACAAATTATTATAATGAAATTATAATATTGTTATGGAGATTGAGAGTGCAAAGTTGAATGTGTTAATTGGAGAGATACATGTAAACATGACATGGTTGATTATGACATAATGAGATGTGAAATTGTGAACATGAGTTTTAGTTGTAAATAAGTGTGTCGTTAACACTTGATGTGACATTACTTGTGTTGTGAGTTGTGAATTATACAATAACCCGACCAGTGTTTATCTTGAGAAAAATGTTGATATGCAGTGTTAAAGGGAAAATGAAGGTTTTCTAGTTAGGAACCAGTGTTAAATTGTAGTACAATGTGTAAACGTGTTTGAAACATGAGTGTGAGGTCGTGGGTATTGTATAATTCACGAGCAGTGTCTACTTATAATATTATTGTCGAAATCGAGTATAAGTACAAAGTTGAACATGTGTTAAATTGTGAGATACATGTAAACCTGTGATGGTGGATTGTGACATTACGAGATGTTGAATTATGGACATGATATTTGGTTGTGAATAAGTGTGTGTATTTAACACTTGATGTGACAATAATTGTGCTGTGAGCTGTGAATTATACAATAACCCGACCAATATTTATATTGAGAAGAGTGTTTATGTGCAGTGTTAAAGAGAAAGTGTAGGTTCCTAGTTAGGAACCAGTGTTAAATTGTAATGCAATGTGTTAAACGTGTTTGAAACACGAGTATGAGGTCATGGGTATTGTATAATTCATGAGTAGTGTCTGCTTGTAAAAATTATTTTAGGGGTTGGACCTGAATCAAGAAGGTGAGGCCCTAACGGATTCTTCTGAGTCTAGGCCTTGGTGGATGACTCTAAAGAACCTCGTGCCAGAGGACGTTGAGACACAATGTGTAACGACCCGCCTTGTCACTACGATATCACCACTCTAAACCGCGAGAAATTTCAATTTTTAAATGAAAACCCTGTTAATTTGCTTATGAAAAATGAAAGTAATTTTTTTTCAATGTACATTTACCAAACAACGCGCCATTACTTAAGCGAATACATATATTTATATATCGAAATAGTAACTCAGTACACATCATTCACATAATGGAAAGTAAATTTGTTCATACATATAATTAAATTTGTGATTTACATCCTCAATTCAACAAAAAGAATTATGGAACCATCTATGGAGGAGTTGATAAACAAAACATAATTATCTCCCAAAATAATCTCAATGTCATCACATCGGCTCAATGGCTCCACAAAAGAAGCTCACTTCTCGTACTCTACTGTTGTCATTTTGCTCTCACAAACAAAGGTTCATGATCATCATAGGTACCAACCACATGGTACAAAATTGCGAGGGGTGAGTTTATTATAAAAGAAATTAATACAAAAAAAATCAAATAACTACGTTTAGTAAGAAAACATTAACAAATATCATAAGCTTACACAAGCATTCATTAGTCCAACACACACTCAACAAATAGTCATCATCCGTCCATGGTTCCAATCAATCATGCTCAGTATGATGCATGCACCTAACCTCAACTCTCAAATGCAATGTGGTACCATCCCCAAGGAAATAGCCTAAGCATGTCCACGCGACACTCTCACTTAGGAAAACTAGGCAATAAGTGTCGAGGTCACCCTGTCGTGCACAGGCAACTCGCCCCCACGGTGATCAGCCTGAGTCTCAAGGGAGTTCCAAACTGAGTGACATACCCCCAAGTACAAGTATTTTTCCTCATGAAAAATTACAAGTACTTACTGACAAAGTTTGTACTATTTCCATGCAATATGAAGTATGAAACATGGGCACCATCAATGCACTGATCGTGGATAATTAAAGATTCTAAGTCATCCCCCTCCAAAGATGTTTAAAACTCTTTAACCACTGTATTTCCCCCACCAGGGATATCCAACAAGGTCACTGCACCCCCCATGTACATACACAACATATAACGTATGAAACATGAGCACCATCAATGCACTGACCGTGGATAATTAAAGATTCTAAGTCATCCCTCTCCAAAGATGCTTAAAACTCTTTAACCACTCTATTTCCCCCACCAGGGATATCCAACAAGGTCACTACACCCCCCATGTACATACACAACATAACATCATCACAGTGCATTTTCAACATCATCAACATTTTATCTCAATATCATCATCAACATCACAAGCAATCACATTCCACATACATACACATAAATTCATGCCCGGGATTCACATTCCCCAGGTCTTCAGGTAACATAAACCTCATACAACAACAATCTATAATACCACGGGACTCATTTTTTTTAAGGAAAATTCTAATTTAAAGAGGAAAACTATAATATTCAAACAAACTTTTATCCCCATTTAAAATTTAATAAAGAAGTACATAGAAGAACAAATATAAAATTTTGGGCAGAGTCTCCTCCATATTTAAGACTTTTCCCAAAATTTCCAATCAATACAACAACATCATTGACAATTTTTATCATTAGTAACAAACCTATCACATCCCATTAGTTAAAAACACAGTTTTTCTTGAAAACCAGCATGCACATCAATAACAAATATATCACATCCCATTAGTTAAAAACAAAGTTTTTTTTTGAAAATTAGCATGCAACAGGGACAAGCATACATCCTTATAGTTAGGTTCCCTGACCCCAACTATTGTATTAAAAACTGTAAACAATAATAAACTCCCCTCACCTACCGTGAGCTCTACGTCAATATCTCTTTGCGTCGCCCAGAGACCTCTCTTGTTCCCGTTTGTCAATTTAAATGCAAGGTTCTATATACCAAATTGAAGGAAATTTAGTATAGATTTCAAAAACAAGGTTAATGACAACATTTGGGGTCAAATACCCTTGTCAAAACATAAAGGGCAGATGGGTGTTTCGAATTCTACTAAAAAGAGACATCATTTTAAAATTATGATCACACCAATGTGACTGGGGTTCATTGAAGGTCGCGAAAATAACATCTGTGTTATAAAAAGATAATTTTTACAATGTCTCATTTTCAAGGGTTTTTCAAAGGAAGTGTAAAAACATCCAATAATGGTTCCAAAGTCAAAAGAGATGCAAAGATGGACTCAAACTAACAAGGAGAAGGCTTAGAATCATGGTTACCTTGAAGAAACCGTGAAGGAATGATTGGAGGCTTCATTCTCTATTGAATCCTTGAGTTGAGTTTTGAAGATTCTGCTCCGATCAAATTGTTCTTCTCCGTGCGGTGATCCGACGGCAAGCAAAAGCGGCTCGTGGTGGTCACCAGTGGTTAGTGGTGGTGGAGGAGGAGCTTGGGGGTGTTGGGGGAGGGTTTAGGGGAAGAGAAGGAGGAAGAAGATGGCTATTTTACACTGCTAAACATATTTGAAGCCTGCAACACTCGCCCAGGTGAGTTTGGCTCGCCTGGGCGAGCTGATCCACAACTCAAATTTTTTGCTTCGGTAAAAATATCATATCTCATACTCAAGATATTATATTGCAAATCTCAACGGTCAGAATTTTGATAATTGTCTTAGGAACTTCCAAACAAAATTGGAAGACAATCTAACGGTTAACGAATCTGAAATGACAATTTTACTGAAATAAGTTTAGGTAAAATTTGAAATCTCATAATTTTAACTTAGTTCAACAAAACTCCACATAACTCAACATCCCCATCAAGAAATTTACACATGACTAATTCAAGCCATACCTAAACTCATTCAAGTCAACCATATAGTCAAATAACACAATAAATATAATTAAACATCAATTTATAATTAGTAATATCTCAGGGTGTTACACAATGCTCTGATAGGATGTGACATTAGAGATGAGTTTTTAATTTAATTGCATAATGTTATTTTATTTTATTTTACCTCACTGATTTAACAAAACATTTTTTATAAACTTTGACGGCATTGTTTTGAGCCGAATATGTTTTTAATAAGTCTTATTTGGTAATAGTGAAGTGAATGTGAACCTTTTACCCATGTGAATTTGTTGATCAATATTTTTATATATTTTATTTATTTATATGTATGTCGGGGTAAAGGGTGTCACAATTACCAACGATGATCAATAGCGATGGGCGTGACATCTGGTCTATCTACCGACACCATGTGTGTGGAAGCAAAGCTACCATGATGATTCACCAATATGTTTTGATGATGTCAAAGATCAAAGAATTGTTTCAAGATTAAAGAATCAAGCATTCAAGATTCCACTCAAAGATTCAAGAATCAAATGAAGAAATCAAGAAGCATCAAGCCAAGTCAAAATAGGTAGTAAAAAGTATTTATTTCAAAAAAACATCAAATAGCACACTTTTTGTTTGAAAAAGGATTTTCTGAAATCTACTAAGTTACCTAAGTTTTTACTCTCTAGTAATCGATTACCATTTATTAGTAATTGATTACCAGTGACCAAAATGGTTTTCAAACTGATTTCAATGCTTTGCAACATTCCAAAATGATTTTCAAATAGTGTAATCGATTACACTATATTAGTAATCGATTACAAGTGAATCTAAATGTTGGAATTCAAATCCAATTGTGAAGAGTCACAACTTTTCATAAAATACATTGTGTAATCGATTACACCATTATGGTAATCGATTACCAATGAATGTTTTTGAAGAAAATGTTAAGAGTTATAACTCTTAACATGATTTTCTCAAAAGGTATCAAGGTTCTATAAATATAAGACCTTGGCACGCATTTTAAATATACAATAACATAGAAAAACACATTTGATTACACAGAACTTTCCACTGCTTTTCTCTTGCAAAACCTTTGCCAAATTCATTCTAAGTTTTTGTTCAATCTTTCCTTGAAGAAAGGAAAATTCTGCAAAAACAAAAACTGTTCTATCCTTCTGTTTTTCTCTTCTTCTTCTTTCCTTCTCCCTCTTGCCAAAAGAATTCAAAGAACTAACCATCTGAGAATTCTTTTGATTCCCCAAACAAAGAATTCAAAGAACTAACTATCAGAGAATTCTTTGCCCAAACACTGAATTCAAAGAACTAACCGTCTGAGAATTCTGTGTAAGAAGCAGGTAACTTCTTGGTTGTAATAGTGAATACAAGGGAGGGTACATCCTTTGTGGTTCGCTTCAAGTAGAGGATACATCTACTTGGTTGTTCAAAGAGAACAAGGGAGGGTACATCCTTTGTGGCTCTTTGCTTGTAAAGGATTTTTACAAGGAAAGGAAATCTCAAAAGGTTGCTTAAGGACTGGATAACCAGTATAAAACTTGTGTTTGCTTTCTTCTTCCCTACGCTCTTTACTTTTCCACCGTGCACTTTTTATTGCCGCTTTACTTTTGTCGAAGTTATTGTTTCTATTCTTTACTTTCTCATAACTTAGCAGTAAAGCCTAATTGAATCTAGTAACATTAAGAATGATAAATTTTTAATTAGTCAAGACACGTTCATAATTAATTCAACCCCCATCCCCCTTCTTAATTATTCCGAGGCCACTTGTTCTAACAAGTGGTATCAGAGCAGGTTTCTGGAGAAAAGTTTCACAACTTCAAGATCAATGGCCTCCTCAAATTTTCTATTCCTCGAAGGAAAATCCATCCATAGGCCACCTATCTTTAATGGTGAGGGTTACCACTACTGGAAAACCAGAATGCAAATCTTTATTGAAGCAATAGATTTAAACATTTGGGAAGCCATAAAAATAGGACCTTATGTACCCACCATAGTAGATGGAAACACAAGCACAACAACAGAAAAACCTAAAGATAAATGGTCTGAAGAAGATAGAAGAAGAGTTCAATATAATCTTAAAGCCATAAACATCATTACTTTTGCCCTAGGAATAGATGAATATTTTAGAGTCTCAAACTATTTAAATGCCAAAGAGATGTGGGATACACTACAACTCACACATGAAGACACCACTGACGTGAAAAGATCTAGAGTCAATACCCTTACACATGAATATGAATTATTTAGGATGAACACAAATGAGAACATCTTCTAAGTTGTAAAGATCTAGAGTCAACACCCTTACGCAATTAAATACGCATAAGTTGTAATTTTTTCAGGGTGTTACAACTCTATCTTATTTTAATAATTCTATATCATATAATTAGACACTTTAATTAGTCACCAACTAATTAAACTAAAATTTTATTTTTAAACTAATTGTATAGTCATTTATGAAAATGCCCTCCATTTTTAACTCTTATGACTTAATTACCCATTTTCTAATTCTACGAAATCTAGATCACCATTAATCAACTTTTATTATCCCTACTTAATTTTTAACCTTACATTAATTACTGATTTTCTTTCAAGCTTCTAATTTATATTTTTAGACCAAAATTCAATTATTAACATTTAGGCCATTAATGAGTCAACCATTATTTGATTAGAGATTTTTCTCGGAACTATTCTAATTCTTTCTAAACTTTAGCTTTAAAACTTAAGAGGTTAACCATGGTAAGGTATCCTATGGTAACATCTCATTTTCTACCATTTCAATAGTCTAAAAACACTACCCAATTACACAACAAAAAAATAACATTGTCTACCACACACACATGGAAAATTGGAATGTTATAGTTGACATAAGTATCTCATGATTTCTTCATCGGTGTTGTCTTCAAGTGCTTCATCAACAATATGTTGTCAAACTATATCGAAGTTAGAGTTTCAAGTCATTTTATGAGTGAGTGGGGGTAGAAAAATAACAAAAGAAGTTTAAAGAAGAGCCAGGTTGTGCATGAATGAAAGGAAACTGAACAATTAAATAGCATCATTAACAACAACTAGTTTTTGTTGGCTTGTTTTTATAATAGTTAGTTTATATAACGGCCAGTTTTTGTAACGATTAGTTTTTACTGGCTATTTTTTGTAACGACTAGTTTTTTAACAACTGCTTAAAAAGTTACAATTAACAAATCACTTACATAATTAAAAATAAACTTCAACATTCAACTAATTGAAAATGCATTACAACATAGTGACTGATAACTTAACACATAAAAAATAAACTACTAAACTAATTAAAAACAAACTTACACGTACAACTAACTAATGATAACTTAAAGGTATAAAAATTCAGTCATAAACTTCTTTAAAATATAATCTCAAGTGATTTTGTGTTTCTTGAGTTGATCTTCAGTCATGTTAATTGTGTCCTTCATAAGAATATCATACATCTCCACAATGTTATTGAGCGCCACTGCCTCTATTATTTGTTTTTGGACAACATTTTTTTTTCATTTCTTTTTCAATGCCAGACAAGTCCACAACCGATGTAGAAGAAGATGCTCATTTCCCTTTCATTTTCCTTTTGGATGCCTTTTGTCCCATTGGGCGAGTGAGTAGTGTAAGGGTGTCACTTTCGGAAATATCAATCGGTATCTCTGGATTAGATGACGATGAGTAATTACAATTTTCATTCAATTTTGTTCTTTTCGAAGGAACTTCTTTGCATTGTTCTAACCATCTAGGTTGATCTTTTAACTGCCCCCATGCATGCTCCAAAGCAAAATCCTTTTATTTTTTTTCTTTCTTCCAAATAGTATATGCATTAACCATCACATTGTTCTCCGTGTAACTGCTTTTCTTCAAAGCAACAACTTGCTTGTAACACAACCATTGAACTTTTGAATGACATTGTGAATTTTTGGCCTCAGGATTTCAGTTGATTGTTGAATCTCTCACTTAGATTGCCACAAAATGTGTTGTAATTTTCTATGATCCTTTTCCAAAAAGCCTCTAATTATTTACCATCATTGACAATTGAATTGAGTGAAACATTAAGCCATGAACTAATGACAAGTTTATCCTCTTCAATTGAAAAGAATAATCGTTTTCCCTTTTTCTTCTTTGTAGAACTCCCTCCTCCTTCCTCTACTGTAATATCAACTTCCTCATTTGAAGGAGTTTGTGCACGAATATAACTATTGGGAGGCTTATGAAATGCGATAGAGGTGTTTTGTGACATTGAAGAAAAGTTTGAGATCTTTGAGAATTTTCGGTAGAAGGGGATTGATTATAAGTTACTGGTGGTGGAGGGAGTGGAAAATAGGGAATGAAATGAGGAGGAATTTGAGAATTTTCGCTCATTGAAGGAGGTGGTAGTGGCAACAAAGGAAACAACGAAGGAGGATGTTGTGAATTTTCGTTCGAAGGAGGTTGTTGGTAATTTTGCAACAAATTGATATAAGCTTGTTAATTAAATTGATTTAGATCCATATGACAAGGAACAGATAAAACAAGATTTAAAATTGGAATTGGAGAATGACAATAAGAAGGCAGCAAACAATATAGAAATTTCCTTTTCCCCTCTTTGATGCTTAGTAGATTCCTAGCCCTCGAAGCTAAGCTTGTTTCTTTCCTCCTAAGCATCAAATAGGGGAAAAGGAAATTTCTATATTGCTTGCTGCCTTCTTACATCAACATTCATATTTATACAACAATATAGCATTGTTGAATTACACCAGGACAAAATAACAAACAATATAACGAAAAAGAGTGGCAGACAACATATTGGTAGACAACATATTCCACTTATTCAATTCCATCCATCTCAGCACTCGCTAACCAATTTCGTTAGATGAAATCAATGTGTTTGGATGAGGCAATTTAAAATTCTAAAGAATTTTAAATTATAAGAAATCCAAATGTTTCAATTGAAATTCTTTTATTTTCAAAATTCTGTGTTTGGATAAAGAAATTAAATTTCTTCATTTTCAAAATTTTGTATTTGGATAAATCACAACTTATGCTCCTTGACCCCAAGGTAACTACTTGCAAGCGTCTTAAACGCCGAAAAATCACAAAGCAAAAAATATCCCCGACACGCTAATTCTTGTTGTTTTCTCCGTGAGAAATTGATTCAGGTCCTTGATCACCACCACCGACTTTGGCGTTGTTTGCAGGAGGAGCGATTTCAGATCCGAATCGCTGGAAATTTCGTAGAGGTCAATGTCATAGATGTCGTAGTAGAGGAAATTGGTCATGGCGGTGGCGAAGCTCGATTTTTCGGTGTCGAAGGGACTGTAGAGGAGGAGGCATCGTTTCCTGATGCAACTGAGGCAGTGGTAGTACTGCTTCACTCTTAGGAACGATTCGAGATCGAATTTGATTTTGCTTGTGTAATCTAGTTCCATAGTGATTGTGTCGAATGTGGAAGGATATGTGAACGGAACGAATCTTCAGTCGGGAGTCGTTGGGGGTGTTCATGAAGAGGTGCAAGTTGCACTTTCCTTGCCGATCGATTTAGTCAGTGACGACATAAATATGCTGAAGAAGAGAATTTCAATTTTTCACATTTTAAAAAAAAATTAAAATTTCATATTTTTAATTATTTAAAATTTTAAAAATTTAAATTCTTTATAAAAAAACATTTAAATAAAAAAATTTAAATTAAAGAATTTTAAATTCTCTGGTAAATTATTTTATCTATCGGAACGCACCCAGGTATCTTGGGTGGCTGGATCTTCCATTTGGGCCTCATGTTCCCTTTGCTATCAAACGCTCTCCATCTCGTAACTCCCAAGACCTTTCCACGCAGAGTGCTGCAATAACAAGTCCTTGCAATTTCACTCAACTCAACCAAGCCAAAACTTAGAATTTTCCATTACTTTTCCTTTAATTCTTATTATTATCTTGATTATTTTCTAAAATTCCAAGTGCAGATCCTTCAATTCAATTCTCTCTGCGAATCATTGGAACTTTCAAGCACCACATTTTCCCCACTCACTACTCCATGTGACCCCATTGATCACTTCTGTGATCCAATGATTCCGTTGCTTCGCTTCACTCTCTCCCAAATCATAGAAAAAACCCCATTACAATGAACAATTACCCTTTTGGATCCCAAGCCCCCAAGTCCTTTCCCGCATACCCAAAAACCGAATTCGACTTAGAATCAGGAACCGCCATAAAGCGAACCCGAAAGCCCAAAAATTCGCCCTTTCACCCTCTCAGAATGATTAAATCATTTGGGAACCGTTTTCATCACTTCTTCAAGCTTCACCCTCTAATGGGTCTCTTCCTAGCCTTGTGCTTTGTGCTCGCACTTGCCATGATTCTCTCTTTGTATGGCACCCAATATGGGGTGCAGAGTGGTGGTTATGTGAAATCTGACATGGGTTTTGATGATTACCCTTTTTCCAAGCTTCAGAACCTTGTGATGGTTGCTGGGCATTCCATTTACACTAGTAGTAGTTGTGGCAAAATTGAGAAGGAGGATTCTTGGTTTTTGGAGTCTTATCAGAAGAATCCAGGCCAAGCTGCCACTTTTGTGACACACATTCATGAGGGGATTGAGATTGTGGCAAGGGATGACTCTGCTTTGCTGCTCTTCAGTGGGGGAGAGACTCGGAGAGATGCTGGCCCCCGCAGCGAGGCTCAGAGTTACTGGGCTGTTGCGGATTCGAAAGGGTGGTTTGGTGAGTTGTGGTGACTGTTTTGGCATTTGCATTGCAGCATTTTGTCTGATTGGTGGGATTCAATGTCTGCCTAACGCATATTGTTGGGGATTATAGGCTATGAAGCATTACCAAAGGAGAAGGAATAGAATAGAAATGCCTGATTGCACTGTTATTGTGTTAATAAATCCCATTAAGAAGGTTTATAGCAGGGAGAGGAAGAGTGGTAACGAAATAATAGTCATAGGGATTTTTTAGCAGCAGTAAATGTTTAGTGGACAAATGATTGTAATAAAGAGAGAAGGAATAAATGAGGAGGGAGAGAGTTTGTAACTGTCTCCAGTAGACAGTAATTTCCATTAAGGAGAAGCCTTGTATAAATAGGAAAAGTGGGGGAGTTAGTGGATACATAAGATTTGAATGTGGGAGAGTCCAGGTCTCTCGAATACCTGGGTTATATTTTCTATTTTTCATTAATTTGTATTGTCCATTCCAGTTTAAGAATTCATCTCCACTGAGCCAGAAAGTGGGGATTGATTTGAATATTTTTTCTATTTCTTTATCATTTCTGATCCACTTCTATCGTATTGTTTGTCATGTGCTTGACATAGTTGCTTTCAATTATAGTGTATCATTCACTATGTGTGAGGCATGAACTTGCAAAAACAATTTATAAATTGTCATAGTAAAAGATAATTGAACAGGATAGATTAGCTAGTGATTTGAGCTGGTCTTGGGCTGCACTTCTGCAACAAGATCATATCTCATGGGCTGGTCTTGGGCTGTACTTCTGCAACAGGATAGATTAACTATAGTGTATCATTCACTATGTATGTGAATAGAACATGAGAATTGATAAATTGAATTGTTGTTTTTCTTGACTTATTGTCATATTTTATCATTAGCAACAAGATCATATCTCATGGGATGGCCAAAATTTACGATTAAAATATTAAGTATTAACTTTTAGCAGTATTATTTTTCGCATTTTCATGTTATACAATATTTCTTTTATTGTTTACAAGTCCATAAATAGGATTAGTGAATGAATTAGGCATGGAAATTGGAAAGTATGATTAGTTGACTTTATAGAAGGCAATTTCAATTCCAATATCTGATACTCATTCTATTTGAGTCCAACTTCTGTGATTTGAAAGCAACTTCTGTGAGTTGACTTTATAGTAAGCAGCTTCAATTCTAACAACTGATTTTATTGCTGCATCTTGAGTGTACTCATTCTATTGAGTCCAACTTCTTCATTTGTAAGCATATAAAAAATCATGGGAAAATTCCTTTTAATAGGGAAAGAAAGGAAAGCACAGACAGGTACATTCTTTTGTAAGAAAAGTGTTTTCTTGGCCTTGGTTATGATTTAGGAAGAGATACAGAACCTTAGTTTCAACAGCTTGTACTCTGATTACTGGTTTATCCCATGGTCCTACTAACGTATGAAGATCATAATAGAATTATTGCTGTATTCATCAATTTTGTATCATGTTTTATGTTACTGATAAAATTGCTTCTTTTCTTGCTTATAAATTTTAATGCTTATCTAATGAAATCCCACATCCTTAGTTGCTCAAATTTTTACTATAACTTTTTAATGTTAGCTTGATGAATCTCGTCTGCATCATTTATCTCAGTTTTCTCAGGCTGTTGATATGGATGTCATAATGATTCACCTTTATAGTTTATTTATTTATACTTCTCTAGTAAACTGCTTTATCAGAAAATATCTCATTCTTTTTGGGTTGTTTGTGTAGGTAAGGAAGAAAGTGTGAAATGGAGAGCACTTACAGAGGAGCATGCACGAGACAGCTTTGAAAACCTTCTATTTAGTGTTTGTCGATTCCGGGAGCTTACTGGCACCTATCCCCAAAATATAACTGTATGTAAGCCTTACTTATCTGAGTTGTGAATCATTCTATTCCTTTCACATAAAGATGGAAAATGTCAATATTTGCATGGAATAGTTAAAGTAAATGAAATTGAGGAATATGAATTTATTGAAATATGTGGCCAGACTTCGTTGCATGACAAGCTTTTATTGCTCTGTTTTTTGTAATGGCTGCTGAGAAATACTCTGAATTAATTGGTCAAATGTTAGGATATAAGGAGAAGAGAGAGTTAGTTAAGATAGTTAGACTACTAATGAGTTAGTTAGTTTGTTAGTTAGAGGGGTTTATTAGATATAAATAGGGAAAGAAGGATAGGAGAGAGGGGGATCTTATCATTTGTAGATTGAGCATTAGTTCTTTGTGAAAGGAGAAATCCTTTGTGAAGGGGAAATCCTTGGAGGAGAGTTATCTCTCCTATTTTCTGTTCTTTTACAATCAAGAAATTCCATCTTTCTTTCCTTTCTTCTATTCTCTAATTTGGGTTCCTAACATTTGGTCTGACCTTTTGGATTCAAGTTCGTGATGGAAAATCGAGTGGGAGCGTTGGAGAAATTGGCCAGCGATCAAGGGGAGAAACTGACAGATGTGATGTGACATTGCCCACATCAAGGACAATATGCGAGAGATGAAACAGATCAAAGAATTGATTTTGGAGTGCATGTAGAGCAAGAAAAAGGAAACCCGCATCGAAAAAAGGGAGAGTTCCACAGTGTTCTTGAAAGAAAGGACCAACATTTCAGAGCTGAAACATATGCTGTGCAAGATATTGAATGAAGAGGTGGTCCTCATTTGACTTAGCAAGACAAAAATAACATGGAGGGAAATGGGTCAGAATGTAGTGAAGCAGAGGCTAGTTCTTGGACAAGAAAGCTGGAACTACCCACCTTTGATGGAAGCATAGAGGAGAAAACTGATACAAAGGGTAGCAATTTTGAGTGTGATGGTGACCCATCACAGTTCTTGAAATCAGAAAACAGAAGTAAAGAAGGTTCAGTTATCAAGAACCACACTCTTTGTGGTGGAGAAGAAAGCAAAAATGATGAAGCAAAGTTAGCAAGAGAAACAAAGATTGAAAAAGTTATGATGGACGAAGAAGTTGACCCATTGATAAAGAGGGAGACAGCCTAGGAAAATACAGTGAGGAATGTGAGCTGCGAAGACAATTTTCTTGATAACCCAATAACGGAGTTGATCAAGAAGGAAGTTGAAGGTGGAGATGCAACCAAGCCTCATTGTCTTCAAGATTCAGATTTTCATAAAAAGATCGGTATGATGAAACAGAAATCATTGTTGGACCCAGATATGATCATGAAGGTGGTTGGAAAATCAATGGTGTTGGAATCTTGGAATTTCAACTTGCTAAGTGAGCCTTTTGCATTAAACTTTGTTGCATCTATGGCTGACAGCTCAACAATGGAGCTAAGGCAGAAGGAATGTACTGAGGCAGCATGGTGATTAAAGTTATATGGAGTCCACCCTTGTCCACCCCACCATTGAAGCTGCTAGACCTAAAGTTTGCATGTAGTGGCCAGTGGGTTCACAGTTGATCCCCCATGAGGGACACCAAAGAGGCACGTCCTGTTAGAGTAAAATTTGGTTTTGAAGGATGAGAAAGAGGAAGGAGAGGTTTTGGAATTCTACAAAGTTTGTCCAAGTTTTTACATAGTGAGTAGTCCCAAATGGGCTGTCGAAAAGGGATTCAAAAAAGAGGAGCAGAAACTGGGCATTCAAACTAGGCAGCAAGATTTATACTACTAAATTTGGAACCCTGTGTAGCTGATGACATTTTAAGAGAGCAGCGATGGAAAGAGATTGCAGCACCACACATGGCGATTATTCAGAATTTGCTTCCATCCTGACCTCCATTGGAGCCACAGAACTCAACCCCACATGTAGGGGCAGTGGGCCATTCCTAGTTAAGCAACAAGGGGTGCAATTGTCTTCCAGCAATCGAAGAATACTTGAGGAAGTTTTAGTGTACAATTCCAGTTTTTAAATTCCAACCTTGAGGACAAGGTTGATTTTTAGGAGGGCTGTATTTTTAAGATATAAGGAGAAGGGAGAGTTAGTTAAGTTAGTTAGACTACTAATGAGTTAGTTAGTTAGAGGAATTTATTAGATATAAATAGGGGAAGAAGGATAGGAGAGAGGGGGATCTTATCATTTGTAGATATTGAGCCTTAGCATTTTGTGAAAGGAGAAATCCTTTGCGAAGGGGAAACCCTTGGAGGAGAGTTATCTTTCCTATTTTCTGTTCTTTTACAATCAACAGATTCTATCTTTCTTTCCTTTCTTCTATTTTTTATTTTGGGTTCCTAACATCAAATGTAAGGGCAACGCGCTGTATGGCTCGAGTACAGTGTCAAAAGAGCAAGGGCCGCTGCATCGCCGCCCGGATGTAGTGAAAAGTAAGCAAGAGTTCCCACATTTTCGTGAACGGGTGTGGGTAAAGAAGCTAGTTCATGACAGGAGGATTCGCTTTGGTACATGGAATATAGGCACACTTACTGGAAAATCTATGGAAATAGTGGATGTTATGGTGAGGAGGAAGATCAATTTTATGTGCCTACAAGAAACTAAGTGGACAGGTGAAAAAGCGAGAGAATTAGACAACTCGGGTTTTAAGCTGTGGTATACGGGAAAAATCAGATTAAGAAATGGGGTAGGGATTATTGTGGACAAGGAGTGTAAGAAGGATGTCGTGGATGTAAGAAGAGTAGGAGATCGTATCATAGCCTTAAAATTGGTAGTGGGACAGGACACCTTTAATGTTATTAGTGGGTACGCACCTCAGGTTGGGTTAGCAGAACACTTTAAGGTAAAATTTTGGGAGGATCTAGAAGGGGTACTTCAGGATATACCCCAAGGAGAGAAAGTTTTCCTAGGAGGGGATCTCAATGGACATGTAGGTAGCGTGGCTAGAGGTTTTGAGGGGGTGCATGGGGGTTTTGGCCTAGGGGAGATGAATGGGGAGGGTAAATCCATCTTGGAGTTTTCGGAGGCTTTGGATCTTTCTATAGCCAATACATGGTTTAAGAAAAGAGCGGAATATCTTATCACTTACAAAAGTGGAGGAACATGTTCTCAGATAGATTTCTTCCTTATCAGGAAGTCTGATAGGAAGTATTGCTTGAACTGTAAAGTTATCCCGGGAGAGAGCTTGACTACCCAACATAGAGTTTTGGTCATGGATGTAAGAATTAGAGATAGGGCAAAGAGAAGAAGTCCTATGGTAGCACCAAGGATCAAATGGTGGCACTTGAAGGGTGAGAAACAAGGAATCTTCCAACAAAAGATATGGGAGGGATGGTGTGGACAATCACAAGGAAGTGCAAATGATATGTGGAACAAGATGTCCCAAGAGATTATTAAAGTGGCTAAAGAGACGTTGGGTGAATCTAGAGGTTTTGGACCTAGGGGTAAAGAATCGTGGTGGTGGAATGAAAGTGTTCAGAGCAAAGTTAGAGTAAAAAATGAGTGTTTCAAGGAGTGGTCTAGGTGTAGAAATTCTGAAACTTGGGATAAATATAAGATAGCTAGAAATGAAACCAAAAAGGCGGTGAGTGAGGCAAGAGCCCAAGCTTTTGACGGACTATACCAAGCTCTAGGAACCAGGGACAGAGAAAGATCTATATATAGGCTTGCTAAGGGTAGAGAGAGGAAGACTAGAGATTTGGATCAAGTAAAGTGTGTTAAGGATGAAGAAGGCAAAGTCTTAGTGCATGAAAAAGATATCAAGGAAAGGTGGAAGGCGTATTTCCACAACTTATTTAATGATGGATATGGATATGACTCTAGCAGTTTAGACACAAGAGAAGAGGACCGGAACTATAAGTACTATCGTCGGATTCAGAAACAGGAAGTAAAGGAAGCGTTGAAAAGAATGAGTAACGGTAAGGCGGTGGGGCCAGACAACATACCTATTGAAGTGTGGAAAACTCTTGGAGATAGAGGTCTTGAGTGGCTCACCAAACTCTTTAATGAAATTATGAGGTCAAAACGCATGCCGGAGGAATGGAGGAGAAGCACGTTAGTGCCAATCTATAAGAACAAGGGGGATATACAAAATTGTGCAAATTATAGGAGAATCAAGCTCATGAGTCATACCATGAAATTATGGGAAAGAGTGATCGAACGGAGATTAAGAAAGGAGACTCAAGTTACTGAGAATCAATTTGGTTTCATGCCGGGAAGGTCGACCATGGAAGCGATCTATTTATTACGGCGGGTGATGGAGCAATATCGCATGGACCAACAAGACCTGCACTTGATTTTTATTGACTTGGAGAAAGCGTATGATAGAGTGCCTAGAGAGATTTTGTGGAAAGCTCTAGAGAAGAAAGGGGTTAGGGTTGCATATATTCGAGCTATCCAAGATATGTATGATAGGGTATCGACTAGTGTTAGGACACAGGGTGGAGAGTCAGACGATTTTCCCATCACAATTGGTTTGCATCAAGGGTCAACCCTTAGCCCCTACCTTTTTACCTTAATTCTGGATGTCCTCACGGAACAAATCCAAGAGATAGCGCCGAGATGCATGCTTTTTGCAGATGACATAGTCCTCCTTGGAGAGTCGAGGGAGGAGTTGAATGAGAGGTTGGAAACTTGGAGACGAGCTCTAGAAACACATGGTTTTCGCCTAAGCAGAAGCAAATTGGAGTATATGGAATGTAAGTTCAACAAAAGAAGGAGGGTTTCTAACTCAGAGGTGAAAATAGGAGACCATATTATCCCTCAAGTCACACGGTTTAAATATCTTGGGTCTGTAATACAGGATGATGGAGAAATTGAAGGGGATGTGAATCATCGCATTCAAGCAGGATGGATGAAATGGAGAAAAGCATCGGGGTGTTATGTGATGCAAAGGTACCGATCAAGCTAAAGGGAAAGTTTTATCGGACTGCGGTAAGACCGGCGATGTTGTACGGAACAGAATGTTGGGCGGTCAAGAGCCAACATGAGAATAAAGTAGGTGTAGCGGAGATGAGGATGTTGCGGTGGATGTGTGGTAAGACTCGACAGGATAAAATTAGAAACGAAGCTATTAGAGAGAGGGTTGGAGTAGCGCCTATTGTAGAGAAGATGGTGGAAAATAGACTTAGGTGGTTTGGGCATGTAGAGAGAAGACCGGTAGACTCTGTAGTGAGGAGAGTAGACCAGATGGAGAGAAGGCAAACAATTCGAGGTAGAGGAAGACCCAAAAAGACTATAAGAGAGGTTATCAAAAAGGATCTCGAACTTAATGATTTGGATAGAAGTATGGTACTTGATAGAACATTATGGCGGAAGTTGATCCATGTAGCCGACCCCACCTAATGAGATAAGGCGTTGTTGTTGTTGTTTGTTCCTAACATCAAATGTGTTACTAATGCAGTAGTGTGCATACAGCATAAATATGGAGTTATCTTCAATGATCCTGTATATGCATACAGCATATGCAGGATCAGATACAGCATGTGAAGTATATCATTTTGTATTCCCAATTAACATGGAGTTCTCTTTAATGATCCTGTGTAGGTTCCCCCCTTGTTGCCTGAATATTTAGTACTCCCTCCAGTTTCGATATAAGGAAAAATATGCCTTGAATGAAAAATATGCCTTGAATGTTGGTTTTAAATATAAGCAAATCTCTTGCTGTAAAAATAAAACAAAAAAGAAATATAAGCAAATCTCAACCAATCTTCATATAATTAGACCATCTCTAAGTACCCTTCATTTAATAGGGGTTTTAATTCCAATAACTCCTTGTTCTTGATATCAAATTCCAATAAGATAGTTTAGGGAAATAACTTATTTTTAGTTGTGATTGGTGCAATTAAATATGGCTTACCAACTTTCTTAGTTAGGGTGAATTAGTTTTTTTTGCTTATATTTAAAATGGAAAGTACGTGGAGTAGCAGAGAAGCAACTAGGAATTATTAATTACTAATATAAGGGGGAACATGTAGTTCTTGTTCTTCTTATTGGTAATACTATCATTAGAGAAAGCTAATTGACTTTATATTGATGAGGGATGCTAACAACACTCTCTAACACCCTATAATTGGCTGAAATCCATTATAAATCTCCAACTTTGATTGGTCTCACTTTTTATTTAATAATTCTCTCTCCTGGTTTAGAAGTTAGATTCACCAAAATTGGTGGTATTCGATAAGTTTTAGCCAATCATAGAGTGTAGTTGTTAGAAAGAGTGTCAGAAAGTATCACTAGCATTTATCTTGTATTGATTTTATTGATGGTATCTATCAATTGCACCATATAAATGTGTTCCCCATGGACTAACAAATTTTATTTCGCTTTGTTGCATTTAGACCTTTGCATGATGGCCACTTTGATGTCATAATCGTTGACTTACACTCTTTGTTCCTTACACATTTGTTGCATGTTTTCAATCTGATTTGTTGAATCTGGGAATCAGGTTGTAAGTTATGATTTCAAGGAAAAAAGATTTGCACATCTACACCGATCTGCTATCGGCTTTCCAGAATCAAGGTTCTTCTATACCGGCACTCCTGCTACATCAAATGCAAAAGCAACTGCTCTAAAAGGTGAGGAATTGGTCAGAACTCAATTCCAAAGAGATCCATTTGGATGTCGAGGTTCACTTTATCACAAGAAACTAAAGCGTGACCCTTTTCATCGGTCAATTCCTTATCCCAATGGGTGTCCTGAAATTGAAGGATTATTCAAATATTGTGGACCAACTCCTTATCCTGGTGCACTCCCGTGGGCACAGTAAACTGACACGGTCAGATTATACCACTGTATGCTAACAAAATAGAGATATTAGATGCAAATTAAGTTGACTTAACATTGCATGACTTTGTTGATAAAAGATGTGAAGATGAAATTTTGTTCTGGAGAGATGATGATAAATTGTGTAGATCAAAATGTTGTTGCATGTTTGTGTGAGGAGATTTCTTTAATTGAACTCAGTTACTCAAATTGACGGTTGCGATAGTCAGATAGGAAATGTTTTGCTTTCTGAGAGGGATGCATTTTGTTACATGTTTTGTTGCTTTAATGTTGATATAGATGTTCAGCAAAAAATAATGTTGATATATATGTTACAGGATAAATATTGAATGCAATTATGTCCAGGCTTCATGTTTCTACATTTGGATATATTGACATGTATGTAGGACTTGTTGCATATGACAGTCATTTATATTGCATTCTCACTGACCTGAGCAAATGACATGTAGGACTTGTTGCATATGATGGTAATCCTAAAATTTGCATTCAAACAACAGAATTAGTCTCTTAAAGTAAAAATAAATGAATAAACTTTTTTTTTTCATTTTGGTCATCACGTGTGAAATAGGAAATTTTATTTTGAGGGAACAGATATCAGACTTATCTGATTTCATTGCATCTGAACTTTGAATTCCTGATAAGTGACCATGAATGTTATTATTTTATAGTTTCATGGTTTTAATAATCAAATTGGAGGAAATAACCGGTTCAACTAATCTGATTGAGAACCAGACTGATGACCTGTGTGTTAACTCTGAAGCTTTTTAACAAGAATTGTTGAATATCAAAAACTTATTACGCGAAATCCTATTTTTTTAGAACAGGTTGAGGGGCTAGGTGTAGTTGATATAAAGGAAGTAATAAATTGGGGTTTATCAGGACCCATGCTTCGGGCTTCCAGAATACAATGGGATCTCCGTAAAGTGGTTAACAAAATCAGCATTTTTAGAATCAGTCAAACTGGTCCAAAACCGATACTAAACTGGTGTAGAGAATCGGTATTTAAGTTTTTTATTTTTTAAATTTAATCTAAAATATTTTAAAGATAAATAAAATCATATTTATTAAGATTTACAAATTGATATTAATTATTTTTTTCTTACAAAATATAAAATTTATGATTTATATTTTTATATCTTAATTTCTTGTCATTTTATATTTTATTCTGTGTAAACTTGTTATTGTTGGACATTGTTGTATTTTATTAAAATTTAATCATAAATATTATGATATATTTGATTTAATTTTTTTTGTTTATTTTGAATGTTAAGAACCTATCAAATGATATTTTTATTTTAATTTTATGTTAGAAAATTATAATATTATATTTATTTAATACTTTTTTATGTATTATTGAATTATTGTTATTATTTTATTAATATTGGTTCGATGTTGGTTGAACCATTAAATTTTGACCAATATCTTAATTGTCAATCCATCCATCATATTGTCAATTAATTAAAGTTTTTATCGGGATCATTTATATATTTAGTTTAATTATATGAAATAATTTATGATAATAAACTTTACATATTAGATTTAGCCCATGCAAAACAGTCTAAAAAATTATTTATTTGATGGAGGTACAACCAATCATTCTAATGATTCTTTACATGGGATTGAAGATTCTATGATAAGGTCCAAAATTATGAGGATGAAGCAAGTTTTGAAAGAGCAAATAGAAAGAAGACTATTGTGAATTAAGAGTTACACCTAATTGGGTCATTCTCTTACAAATTAATGAAGATGCTTTGAAACCAACCTCAAGAATCACTTCACTAAACCCAATTTACAAGACAAGAAGCATCAATGGGTTGAGTTGGTCAATTTTGGTGAGATTATTAATATTGGACTGATTAGATAATAATTAGGCCCAACATGCTCATAAATTTTAGTCAACTTTTAGAATAAGATTTATTTTGATTTTTTAATTTTATTTTGGGCTCATCTTTAAACTTGTAATGGACTGTGACGACCCTTTATTGTTATTTAAAGTCTTTTAATTATTAGATAAGTTATTGGGCCTTGGGTTTAGGGTTATTAATAGGAGTATAAATAGAGTCCTTAATATGTGAAATTTGAATATTAATGAAATTAGAGAGTTTCTCTACGTGAGAACTTTTCCTTTGTTCTTGGGTTAATAACTGATAGTGTTGGTTCTATCAGCAGTTCGCGGTTAGTTCCTTTCTGTTTATACTTGTTCTCAAGACGATCCTAAGTGGTGTCTTATCATTTGGAGGTGTTATATATCCTGTGTTTTGTTTCTTCTCTTGTGTTTCCTCCTTTGTTTGTTCTTTTCCTTTTGTTTAACTCTATATTATTGTTTCATCTTCCTTTGTTCTATTTCTTTGCATCTATCTTCCTTTTTTGAACTCTATCTAGTATTAATATCCTTTTGTCTTATATATATATATATATATATATATATATATATATATATAATAAAAAAATTCGTGAAAAAAAAATCCAATTTTCATATTTGGAGCCAAAATTCTGTTACAATCCATATTTGGATAATTAAAGTTGTTAGGATCAGAACTTGTTTTTCAAATTTGGAGTCAAAATTTTGTTACAATCCAGATTTGGATAATTGAAGTTGTTATGATCTGAATTTGATTTTCAAATTTAGAACCAAAATTATGTTACAGTCTATATTTGGATCTACCCAATCACATATTTACGTTCAAATTTGAATTTCGTGCAAAAAAAAGATGCAGAAAAAAAAAGAAACAAAAAAAACATGAAAAAAGTAGAAAAAAAAGAAAATTGGGACAGTTTTTACATTTGTTTACAAGTTTTAAAAAAATAAACACTTTTCTTAAATCTCTTATTCCTTGTCCTTTGTTTGTTCTTATTCACTAACCTTGTTGTGTCTTGTCGTGTATAATCAACCGCAAAGGTTCTTACTTAAGAGCTCATAAGAAGAAGTTGAGTGGTAAAAGGCAAGAGTGTTGAGACTATTAGAGGGAAAAAAACTAAAAAGAGTGAAACACAATTGAAAGTAAAATTTATTGAGTGTAAACACGTGAGAGAGTGTTTGTGTGAGGATATTTATTTTTCCATTTATGATCACTTCTAAAAAAATTCTTGCAACAATTTTAATCATGAGTGGATCTCAAGTTGTTTGTTAAAGTTGTTAATGAACAATTTCAAGCTTTAAAGATTGGATAGTTTGCAATCTCCATTTTGATCTAAAAGTCGTAGACAATCAATGTCAGAAGAAGAGGATGAGGAGTATTCAGATGCAAGAAGGCGAAGAGGCGAACCAAGAAGAGATAATCATTTGGGGAGCATTAAGATGACAATCCCTACGTTTCAAGGTAAAAATGATCCTGAATTGTATTTGGAGTGGGAGAGAAAGGTTGAACATGTGTTTGATTGCCATAATTATTCTAAGGAGAAAAAGGTTAAATTAGTTGTTGAATTCACCAATTATGCTAGTATTTGGTGGGACCAACTTGTGACTAGTAGGCACAGGAATGGTGAAAGGCCTATTACTAGATGGGA
Source organism: Glycine soja (assembly GCF_004193775.1). Classification (NCBI taxonomy): domain Eukaryota; kingdom Viridiplantae; phylum Streptophyta; class Magnoliopsida; order Fabales; family Fabaceae; genus Glycine; species Glycine soja. The sequence goes on along the minus strand of NC_041015.1, from coordinate 35,773,657 downwards.
CGAGATGAAGACTGTCGTGAGAAGGAGATTTGTACCTATCCACGATCATAGGAATTTGCATAGAAATTTGCAAACTCTAACTCAAGGTTCCATGAGTGTGGAGGACTACTACAAGGAGATGGAAATAGCCATGTTAGAGGCAATGTTGAAGAAGACTGTGAGGCAACTATGGCCAGATTCATTGGAGCTCTAAAGAAGGGGATAGTCAATGTGGTAGAATTGCAACATTATGTGGAGATGGAGGACTTGTTACACAAATCTATTTAAGTGGATAGGCAATTGAAAGCTAAGAGTACTTCCAAATTTGCTTCCACTTCTTCATGGAAGTCAAATTGGAAAAACAACAAATCTATGACAAAGTCAAAAGATGAAGCTAAGTCCAAAAATTTGTTTATTGCACCTAAAGGTAAAATGAAAATTAATTCATCTTCTAGATCTCGCGATATCAAATGTTTCAAGTGTCAAGGAGTTAGACATATTACTTCTCAATGTCCAAATAAAAGAGCCATGATATTGCTAGATAATGGAGACATAGAGAGTGAGAGCTCAAGTGATGATGAAATGCCACCATTGGAGGATTGCAGTGATGTTGATGTTGCTGAACCTATAAATGGAGATGTGCTTGTTACTAGGCATGCTTTTAACTTGCAGCCTAAGGTGGGAGGCGATGAGGAGCAACATGAGCATATTTTTTGTACAAGATGCCACATAAAAGACAAGGTATGCAATTTGATATTGATAGTGGAAGTTGTACTAATGTTGCTAGCACCTTGTTGGTTGAGAAATTGGGTTTGCCCACATTAAAGCACCCTAATCCATATAGACTTTAGTGGCTGAATGATTGTGGAGACATAAGGGTGACCAAGCAAGTGTTGGTTTCTCTCTCCATTGGTAAATATAAGGATAAAGTTCTTTATGATGCGATACCTATGCATGTTGGGCATATACTTCTAGGGCGTCCATGGTAATTTGATACAAGGTTGCACATGATGGTTACAAAAATAGATATGCTCTTGTTTTGAACAATCACACCATTGTGTTAACACCTCTCCAGCCTGCTGAGGCCTATGCCAATCAAATCAGAATTGTAAGAGAATGTAAGCTGAGAAAAGAACAATTGAGCATTCAAGAAAAAGAGAGAAAAGAAAAGAAAAATGAGAGTGAAAAGAAAGAAAGAATAAAAAAAGAAAGAAGAGAAGAGAAAAATAAGAAAGTGAGTACATTTGCAAAGAAAAGAGAGGTCGAGAGTGCTTTGATGGCTAGAGAGAAGCTACTTGTACTCATGTACAAGGATGTTTATTTTACTAACGATCTTAACTCTTCTTTGCTTTGTGAGGTTGTTTCCTTGTTACAGGAATTTGTTGATGTTTTTCTAGAAGAAATTCCATATGGATTACCTCTTTTAAGAGGTATTGATCATCAAATTGGCTTCATTCCTGGTGCTTCACTTCCAAATAGGAAACCTATAGGTCAAGTCTAGAAGAAGCAAAGGAGATTCAAAGGCAAGTTAATGAGTTATTGCAAAATGGATTTGTGAGGGAAAATCGTAGCCCATGTTCAGTTCCTACGATCTTGGTTCCAAAGAAAGATGGGACATGACGCATGTGTACAAACTGCTGAGCCATAAATAAAATTACTGTAAAGTATAGATATCCTATCCATAGACTGGATGATATGTTTGATGAATTGCATGGTTTGTGTGTGTTTTCTAAAGTAGATTTGAAGAGTGGATACTATCAAATCCGCATGAAAGAAGGTGATGAATGGAAAACAAATTTTAAAACAAAATATGGTTTATATGAATGGTTGGTGATGCCATTTAGTTTAACTCATGCACCCAGTACCTTCATGAGGTTAATGAACCATGTTTTGTGTGCTTTCATTGGGAAATTTGTTGTGGTGTATTTTGATGACATTTTGATCTATAACAAAACATTAGAGGAACATGTTGATCATTTACATGTTATTTTTAATGTTTTGAGAGAAAATAAATTGTATGCCAATCTTAAAAAGTATTCTTTTTGCGTTGAATCTATTGTGTTCTTGGGTTTTGTCATTAGCTCAAAAGGAATAAGTGTGGATGAAGAAAAGGTAAAGACAAATAAGGAATGGCATGTACCTAAGAATACTAATGAGGTAAGAATTTTTCATGGTTTAGCAAGTTTTTATAGAAAATTTGTGAAGAACTTTAGTTCACTTGCTGCACCTTTAAATGAACTTGTCAAAAAGAATTTGAAAATCTGAGAGAAATGCTTGCCACATGTTGAGTTTGCTTATAATAGGTATGTTCATTCTACTACTTCTTATTCTCATTTTGAAGTTGTGTATGGATTTAATCCTTTGACTCCTTTGGATATCTTACCTTTGCCTTCTAATGAGTATGCTAATTTTGATGGTAAGAAAAAGGCAGATTCTATCAAAGAGTTGCATGCAAAAGTTCGAGCCAACATTAAGAAGAAGAATGAACAATATACAAAGCAAGCAAATAAGGGTCGCGTCAAAGTTATTTTTGTACCAAGAGATTGGGTTTGGGTTTATATGAGGAAGGAAAGGTTTCCTACTTGAAGAAAATCCAAGTTTCAACCAAGAGGAGATGGGCCTTTTCAAGTTCTAGAAAAGATAAATGACAATGCTTACAAGCTGGACTTGCCAAGAGAATATGGTAACATAAGTATTACCTTTAATGTGGCTAACCTATCTTTCTTTGATGTAGGTAACAAATCATATTCGAGGATGAATCCTTTCGAAGAGGGAGAGAATGATGGAGGTGCAACCAGCCCGTCTAATGATCATTTACATGGGATTGCAGGTCTTATGACAAGGTCCAAGACTAAGAGGATGAAACAAGTTTTGCAAGGCTTGATTCTAAAGATCAAAGAGAAAGAAGACCAATGTGAAATAAAGGTTGCACCTAATTGGATCACTCTCCTACAAATTGATGAAGATCTTTTGCGACCAACTTGAAGAATCACTTTGAGAAACCCAATTTACGAGACAAGAAACATCCATGAGCCGAGTTGATCAATTTTGGTGGACTATTAATATTGAGTTGATTATATAATAATTAGGCCCAACATGCTCATAAATTTTAGCCAACTTTTAGAATAGGATTTATTTTCATTTTTTTAATTGTATTTTAGGTCTATCTTCAGACTTGTAATGGGCTATCACGAACTTTTATTGTTATTTTAAAGTCTTTTAATTATTAGATTAGTTATTGGGCCTTGGGCCTAAATTAGGATTATTAGTAGGTGTGAATCATGCAGGTTTTTGATGATGCCAAAGTATAATCAAACAAGATTGCTTCAAGAAACATTCAAGGTCAAGCAAACAAGATCAATAAAAAGATAAGGCCTTAGTTTATTTGTTAAAAGAATCTCATTGGTTGATCAGTTTTGGCCTCACAATTATTTTCAACAACTCAAGGCACTGGTAATCGATTACCAGAGACAGATTGCAAATGGGCTTTTCAAAAAGGGTTTTGAAATTTGAATTTTAAATCCTGTAATTGATTACCAGTAACGACACTTCAGAAAATACTTTGAAAAGTCATGACCCTTCAAAATATAATTGTGTAATCGATTACCAGTGAAAAAATTTCAAAAAAAACTTTTTGAAAAGACATATCTCTTCAAACTATTTTGAAAAGGCACAATGGGCCTATATATATGTGTGTCTGAATTCGAAAAGCAGAAGAGAGAGATGTTCTAAGAGAACTTAATTGTCAAATGCTCTCTAAAAAACTATTGGCCAAACACTTGCAAATCTATTGAGAATTCTTCTAAGATCTTCAATTTGTATCATCTACTCTAAAGGAGAGAAATCTTTTTGTTCATCTCATATACTCAATTGTAATCAAGAGATTATTTGTCTCTTGGATTGTGAGAATATTGAACACAAGGGTGAGAGATCCCGATGTGTGTTCAAAGACTGTAAAGGATTTACAGAGATAGTGGAAAATCTCAAGTGGGTTGCTTGAGGATTGGATGTAGGCACGGGAAGTGGCCGAACCAATATAAACTGAGTTTGCATTTCTCTCTTCATTTATCTTAGTTATTTTATTACAGTTTACTTTGTCTTACGCATTTAAAAGAACATTATTAAATTAATTGATTCTTTTTCTTCTGCATTCTGAGCCTATCATATATCATTTAAAAGGGGGTTAAAATTTGTTAGTGGGAAAATTTTGAAACTTAATTCATCCCCCCTTAAGTTATTGAGGCCACTTGTCCAATAGTAGGAGTATAAATAGACTCCTTAAATACTTTGTTGGAAAAATTTGAAAATTAATGAAATTTGAGAGTTTCTCTATTGTGAGAACTTTTCCTTTGTTCTTGGGTTAAGAACTGATAGTGTTGGTTCTACTGGCAGGTCGCGATTAGGGTCATGCTCTTTTGATAACTTTGGTTCTACCGGAAAGTCACGATTAGGGTCAAGTTCCTTTTTGTTTATACCTATTTTCAAGATGATACCAAGTGTTCTCTTATCATTATTAATAAAATATCATTTGTCTAGAATGAAGAAAATCCTTAACATATGTGGTGATGATGCTTATGTGGAGTGAATTGAGTTGTGAAAATATTGCAGGTGGCAATACAGGCTAATATAAACTGGCTCATATCATTTTGGCTTGCTCTGCCTTTAGCCTGCCAAATATAGGATAGGGAGGGTTGACTCACTATAGTTAGGACAGGTTGACATTTTGGCTTGTCCCTCTTAAGGGAGGGTTTTTTTTTAAGTCAACAAAAATAATACTATATATAAATGTTAATGGGTATTGGAGGTATGAAAGTTACAACAAACATACAGAGACACAACTCTAATACATATCCACCACCCCCCCCCCCATGTACATATTCAATAACCTTACTTGGGAGAAATATTCAATAACCCTCATTGGGAGGATTGCATCATCCCCTCCCTCTTTAAGAGAATTTGTCCTCAAATATATAGACCCCTCATCATCTAAATCAGTTACACCTGCAAAAGGAACCAAATCATTAATGTTAAAGGTGTTGCTAACTCCATACTCCTCTAGGAGGTCTAGCCTATAAGCATTGTTGGTTATCCTCTCCAAGACCCGAAAAGGGTCATCACCTCTGGGGCTAAGTTTGAACTTTCTCTTAGTAGAAAATCTATCCTTCCTAAGATGGAGCCAAACCCAATCCCCTTCATTAAGCACTAACTCTTTCCTTCCTCTATTGCCTTTAGCTGCATACAACTTTATTTGGTTCCTAACCCTCTCATGTAATTTCTTCACAAACTCTGACCTAGATACCCCTTCTTTATGTATAAAAGAAGTGTCAAGTGGAAGGGAAATTAGGTCCAAAGGTGTGAGAGGATTGAACCCATAGACAACCTTAAAAGGTGACTGCTTGGTAGTTTTATACCCTGTTATAGGCAAACTCCAAACGAGGAAGGTATTCATCACAAGACTTATGATTTCCTTTTAGGAGAGCCCTTAACAATGTGGATAGAGATCTATTCACTACCTTTGTCTTCCCATCAGTCCGTACGTGACAAGTGGTGGAGAAAAGGAGCTTAGTTTCTAACTTAGCCCATAAAGTTTTCCAAAAATGTGTAGAAGCAAATGACTTTGATGTTTTGATGATGATCATGATGATTTGATGCAAATGATGAAATGCGCTTTTCAAGTTTAAATTCAAGACAATGATTCAAGAATACAAGACACAACATCAAGATGATCACTAGTATTTTAGGAAGGGAATTCCTAATTGATATTGCAAAAGGTTTGGCCAAGTAATTTAAGTTAAAAAGTTTTTTTCAAGAGATTTACTCTCTGGTAATCGAACCAGAGGATGTAATTGATTACCAGTGGCCAAAAATGGTTTACAACAGCTACTAAATATTTGAATTCAAATTTTAGACTGTGTAATCGATTACACAATATTGGTAATCGATTACCAGCAGTTAATAAATGTTTTAATTCAAATTTTAAAACCTGTAATCGATTACACAAATCCTGTAATTGATTACCAGAGGAGATTTTCAGAAAATAACTTCCAAGAGTCACATATATTCAAAAGGTTTATGAATGACCATCAAAGGTCTATTTATATGTGACTTGGAAACACGAATTAAGAGAGAGTTTTCATTGCCCAAAAATTTTTATCCTCTCAAAAGATTAAGAGATTTTTTCTGAATAGAAATGTCTTATCCTCTCAAAGATTCCTTGGTCAAACACTTGCATATTCAATAAGGAATTGTGATTGATCTTCATTGTACAATCTATCTCTTTCAAGAGAGATTTCTTCTTCTCTTCTTCTTACTTCTGTAAAGGGATTAAGAGACCGAGGGTCTGTTGTTGTAAAGGATTCCTGAACACAAGGGAAGGGTTGTCCATGTGTGATTCAGACTTTGTAAAAGGAGTTTTACAAAGAGAGTGGAAAATCTCAAGTGGGTTGTTGGAGGACTGGACGTAGACACGGGAAGTGGCCGAACCAGTATAAATCAAGTTTGCATTTCTTTCTTCCCTTAAACTTCTTTTATTTATTGCTATTTATCTTTGGCTTGAAAGAAGTTTATTTTGAATTGTCTTTTGAGTAATTCATGTTAAGGGTGAATTGTTAATCTAAAAAGAGAGAGTGAAATTTTAATTGGGAAATAGTTCTTGTTATCTTAATTCAACCCCCCTTTCTTAAGATAATTGAGGTCATTTGTCTAACAAGTGGTATCAGAGCAGGATTCTTGTATAAAGTTTAAAAACTTCAAGAATAGATATGCCTCATCCAACTTTCCATTTCTTGAGGGAAATTCTATTAATAGGCCTCTTATGTTCAATGGCGAGGGTTATCACTATTGGAAAACCCGAATGCAGATCCTTATTGAAGCCATAGATTTAAATATATGGGAAGCCATTGAAGTTGGTCCTTTTATTCCTACAAAGGTAGTGGGAAATGAAACTATAGAAAAACCAAGAGAAGAATGGAATGATGATGAAAGAAGAAAGGTTCAATACAATTTAAAGGCCAAAAATATAATCACTTCTGCATTAGGCATGGATGAATATTTTAGAGTCTCAAATTGTAAAAATGCAAAAGAAATGTGGGATACATTGCAAGTAACCTATGAAGGCACAACTGATGTCAAGAGATCTAGAATAAACACTCTCACACATGAAATGGAACTTATGAGACTCCATCAACATGAAGAGAATGATACAAAGAGAAAAGGAATAGCACTCAGAGCCTCATCATCTTTTATTCAAGAAGAAAGTGACAAAGAGGACTTGACTGAAATAGAAGAAGATGATGATGATTTCAGATTCTTTGTGAAAAGGTTCAATAAATTTTTGAGAAACAAAATAAATAAAAGGGAATCAAACATCAATACAAAGAGGAAAGAAGAAGACTCCTCCTTAGCCTTAACATGCTATGAAAGCAATCAACCTGGGCACATGAGATTTGATTATCTTGTCTTTGAAAGAAGAATTGAAAAATCCGACAAGAGGAATCTCAAAGAAAAGAAAGAAAAGAAAGCATAAATCACTTGGGAAGAAAATCACAAAAATTCTTCAAGTGATTCAGAAAAATAAAAACATAAATCTGGGTATCATGATGAAAGACTATGAAAACGGAGAAGTGCAAAGGCAATACATCGATAGCAATTTCTCCAAACACATGGCATGCATCAAAGTTTATTCATATTTCTCCCCAAGATAAATGGATATGTGATTTATGGAGACAACAAACAAAGGCGACTTGATCAACAAGCCCAACAAGTAATATCAAATGATACCAGTAGGTCACTTGTCTTTGATTGATTACTTTGATGATTTTTGTCTATGATTGTTAACTTTTGATTGAGTTTTGATGCTTGTTTACTGCTTAAATATTTGATTGTCATTAATGTTTTTGATTGATAGTTATGTTTATTGTCTTTGATAATTGTTTTTTGATTATGTTTTGATGATTGCTTTTGTTTGATTGTGTTTAATTGTAAGTATTTGATTATATTTGATTGGTGTGTGTTAATTGTTTGATTAATACTTGTTTGATTGAATTAAATACATTAGTAGTGATGATTGATAGTATTAGATGTATTTAGCATAGACATAGGTAATTTTTAGAGGAACTAGCCTAGTTTATGCTCTGGTAATCGATTACCATTTAGTGTAATCGATTACACAAGAACAGGCAGCCTGTAATCGATTACAACATCCTGTAATCGATTACCAGAAGGCTTACTACTCATGTAATTGATTACCACACCTTGTTATCGATTACAACTCGTCCTCCTCTATAAATACCCACGAAACCAGTCACGCTGCACAGCCTTACCCTCGTTCTCGAGCCTCCTTCATCCCTAATCTTCAAATTCTCATATCTTCCTCAATTCTTCACCAAAACATGTCCCGTAAAGCCCAATCTTCCTCTTTTTCACTCCTCTTTCGATTCCACTGATTGAAATTCACCAAAACTTCATCAAATGGAAGAATCGTCAAAGAAGAGAAAGGGATCATCCTCCATCGCCGTTGCTGCTGCCCATCGCCGCCACGGACCATCCAAAGCACCCACAGCACCTATTCATCCTTCCTTGTCATCTCCAAGATCATCCACTCTGTTTTCTTCCAATGATCAACGTCTACGGTACCTTTCTCAATTTTATTCTAGGATCATTTTAGACCCTATGTACCTAGACATAGATTTCTTCAATGATGAGACATTTGATTGTTATCAAGTGTTTCAAAATTCTGGCTTGGTTGATTTCATGTCTTTAAAATTGCCTTATTATCCTGAACTTGTCAAAGTCTTTTACTGCAATTTAAAAATTCAGGATGACATTATTTCTTCTGAGGTGCATGGTATTCCCATGATCATTGATCAATCATTGTTCTTTTCTTTGACTAAATTACCCAGTCAAGGTGCACCTTTTGAGGACACCATTGTTGATGACTGGAAATTTGATTATTCTAGTCATGATGCTCGTCGTATGGTTAGCAATGACCAGGCTGAAATGACCGGTAGATTGTTGGTCGGATCATCAACTTTTGATAATCGCATCATGCACTACATTATTGTTAGAATTTTGCTTCCCCGATCTTCAAATTTGGCTCAAGCCTCTAAGGAGGATTTGATTTTGATGTGGGCTTTCCTTACCGGTCGTCAGATCGATTGGGCTCACTTGGTTCGGTACCGAATGCATAAGGCATTACGGTCCAATGCACCTCTCCCTTACCCTTAATTAGTCACTATATTTCTCCGTCATTTTCAAATTCCGCTTGATGATGAACCATTTGTTCAAGTCAAGCGTTCCTTTGCTATTGGTGCTGGTGCAGTGACTTCTTTTGGATACCGTAAGGATCGGAATGGTCAATGGCTGAAGAAAGATGCACTTCCTCCTCAAGATGAGCGTACTCCTTCTCCTCCTCCTCAGTGAGATGATTCGGCCCTCATGACTGAAGTTCTTTCCGAATTATGGGGTCTTCGTACTTATGTTGGTGAACGTTTTGATTCTCTGGATACTCGCTTTGCCGGCATGGATATCCATCTCACACAACTTGAAAAAGATGTGGGTTATATTTGTTAGAGCTTCGACCTTCCACCACCACCTCCACCTTCTTAGAGTTTAGTTTCTAATTTTCTTTTAAGCCTTGTATTTTGGCTATGGTAGTTAAGTTATCATTTTCTGCACTTTATTTATCTTTTAGTATTTGGACTTGAGTCTTTTATGTTTAGATTCTATGTGGTTTTGAATTATGACTATTTGGATTATATTTTGGTTATGACTTATTTATAATTTTGGTTGGTTATAACCTATAATTGATCTTTGTCCACTTCATTATTTTATCTGTATTGATTCCCACAAACTTTGGCTTTTTGATGTTGCCAAAGGGGGAGAAAAATGGGGTGGTAGAGAAGCTTAGAAAAAGCTTCGAAATCAAGTGATCATCAATTCCAAAACATAGGGGGAGTGAACGCTTAATATATTATGCATATAAATTTCTTGCTTGTATCTTGATTTCAGGACTTAAATTGTCATCATCAAAAAGGGGGAGATTGTAGAAGAAAATGACTTCGATGTTTTGATGATGATCATGATGATTTGATGTAAATGATGAAATGCGCTTTTCAAGTTTAAATTCAAGACAATGATTCAAGAATACAAGACACAACATCAAGATGATCACTAGTATTTTAGGAAGGGAATTCCTAATTGATATAGCAAAAGGTTTGACCAAGTAATTTAAGTTAAAAAGTGTTTTTCAAGAGATTTACTCTCTGGTAATCGATTACCAGTGGCCAAAAATGGGTTACAACAGCTACTAAATATTTGAATTCAAATTTTAGACTGTGTAATTGATTACAGAATATTGGTAATCGATTACCAGCAGTTAATAAACGTTTTAATTCAAATTTTAAAACCTGTAATCGATTACACAAATCCTGTAATCGATTACCAGAGGAGATTTTCAGAAAATAACTTCCAAGAGTCAGATCTATTCAAAAGGTTTATGAATGGCCATCAAAGGTCTATTTCTATGTGACTTGGAAACACGAATTAAGAGAGAGTTTTCATTGCCCAAAAAGTTTTATCCTGTCAAAAGATTAAGAGAGTTTTTCTGAATAGAAATGTCTTATCCTCTCAAAGATTCCTTGGTCAAACACTTGCATATTTGATCGAGGCCGTACCCGAATCAAATAAACATTAAAATGTAGTAACTAGGAAGTGATCCTAGGTCGTTTCCCAACGAGCAGTGACAAGCCAAATGTTCATAATATACTTGCAGTAACAGTAACAGTAACGATGGGGGGGGGGTTGTTTGCTTTTGTAAATTAAACAGCGAATATATGTGAATTAGAAAATATCAGAATTAAAACACGTTGCTTCCCCTTGATTCACAAGCAAGTCTCTTATCCTAGGTTACGAGAGTTTATCCTTTATCAGTTTAACCACTTAATCCAACCCTAAATTAAATTACTAAGCGAAATTCAACATAAGGCATTCATTATGTGATTAAGCATCACATACACCAATTACTCATAAACGATCATTAAGCATGAACGTAAATTAAGCGCAGAGACAATTAATCAAGCACTAAGCATGCATGAATTAAAAGCAACAAATTCAAAGTAATTAGTGAAGAGGAAAAACTAAACAGAATTTAACAGTAATAATAGAACCTCAAAGAGAACTGTGCTTGATCCTTAAGGGAAAACAACGCTGCGGACTTAGCCTTCCATTAATCAAATAGAGAATGAAATTTTATTGATAAAACTAAAAGTCTGAACTGGAATTGAAAAAAAAACGAAAATAAAAGAGAAAGAGAAGAGAGACTAAAACTAAAAACGAAAAATAGAAGAGAGAGAGGAGAGAGAGAGAGAGAGTCTCCCGCGAGGGAGAGAGGGGGCTCTCTAAACTAGAACCTTGGTGCTGTTATATAGTTTTTTTCAGCCCCAAAGCTTACAAATATGTTTTAAATCCAAGCCCATAAGTAAAATCAAATCAAATCTAGATAAGATAAGATAAGATAAGATCTAGATGAAATAATATCTAGATGAGATCAAATCTAAATAATATCTAGATAAGATAAGATCTAATTTTATAGAATAAATTAGTCTGCCCTCTTCAAGTCCAAGCCCAATTCTAGATTCAAGCCCAATGCTTCATTAATTCCTGAAATTAGATTAAAAACATCAAATTGGCTGAATGGGCCCAAATAATAAAACTGCCTAATTAATTGACAATTAAGACCAATCAATAATTAAAATGGTGCAAAAAGGGTTTAGAAAATAGAAGAAAATGATGGCACATCAATATTGAATAAGGAATTGTGATTGATCTTCATTGTACAATCTATCTCTTTCAAGAGAGATTTCTTCTTCTCTTCTTCTTACTTCTGAAAAGGGATTAAGAGACCGAGGATCTCTTGTTGTAAAGGATTCCTGAACACAAGGGAAGGGTTGTCCCTGTGTGGTTCAGACTTTGTAAAAGGAGTTTTACAAAGAGAGTGGAAAATCTCAGGTGGGTTGCTTGAGGACTGGACGTAGGCACGGGAAGTGGCCGAACCAGTATAAATCAAGTTTGCATTTCTCTCTTCCCTTAAACTTCTTTTATTTATTGTTATTTATCTTTGGCTTGAAAGAAGTTTATTTTGAATTGTCTTTTGAGTAATTCATGTTAAGGGTGCATTGTTAATCTAAAAAGAGAGAGTGAAATTTTAATTGGGGAATAGTTCTTGTTATCTTAATTCAACCCCCCCTTCTTAAGATAACTGATGTCATTTGTCTAACAAAATGGCTAAGGAACTTAGCATCTCTATCAGACATAATAGTGTTAGGCAAACCACCAACTTCTCTAAAGAAGAGTCTTGAGATGTGACTAACATTATCTACCTTGTGGCATCATATGAAATGTGCCATCTTGCCAAACCTATCCACCACAACAAAGATAGAGTCTACACCCCTCTGGGTCCTAGGAAACCCAAGGACAAAGCCCATACTAATATCTACCCAGGATGCAGATGGAATGGGTAAAGGTGTGTATAGCCCATGAGGCATCACCCTAGACTTGGCTTGTGAACAAGCCACACACCTAGTGCAATACCCATGGACATCTATTTTCATATAGGGCCAAAAGAATTTTTCCTTGAGGAAGACAAGAGTCTTATCAATTCGAAAATTCCCCATTGGCCCACCCTCATGGCTTTCTTTGACCAACAACTTTCTAATGGATCCTTGGTGTATACAAAGCCTTCCTTCCTTGAACAAATACCCCTTAGCAATGTAGAATCCATCTTGGGCCTTGTGCCCATAGCTATCATAAATGGGAGAAAAGTACTCATAAAAAAATATACAATTCCCTTATGTTATCAAATCCTAAGATTTGAGCACCAATGGAAGAAAGCAATGTGTGTCTCCTAGAAAGAACATTTGCAACCATAATGATCATTCCCTTTTTGTATTTGATAAGATATGGAAATTGCTCTAGGAACTCTCCCCATTTTGCACGCCTCTTGTTTAACATACATTGCCCTCTAATGTACTTAAGTGATTCATGATCACTATGAATAACAAACTCCGTGGAAACAAGGTAATGTTCCCAAGTTTGGAGGGCTCTAACTAAGGCATAAAGATCCTTATCATATGTGGGGTAGTTGAGTTGGAGAGTCCTAAGTCTATTTTTGAGATTAGATGTTTTCTGGGCTTAGCAGGATATTACCGGAGAATCATAGAAGGTTTTTCCAAGTTATCTTTACCTTTGACCAAACTGACTCGTAAGGCTCAAGCTTTTGTGTGGGATACCCAGTGTGAGCATATAAAGGAACCAAACAATTAATCAGGACACAAGTTATTCAAGTTATCATTCTGATCCTGTGGCCTAGAATCACTACTCTTACGTTTCCTAGAGGCCATCTGCATATAAAGGAACCAAACAATTAATCAGGACACAAGTTATTCAAATTTCAAAAACTGAAAAATACATTGAAAAAGACATTGGCCGCTTAGCGAGACATGGTCTGCTTAGCTGGCCGTTGCAAAAAAAAAAAAAAAAAAACACTACCGCTTAGCAACATGTGAAGCCGCTTAGCGGAAGTTGCACAAATTCAGCTTCTGCAGAATTGGCTTAGCTAGACAGTGTCTGCTAAGCTGAACATCTGCCGCAAGGATATGCGCTAAGCTTCTTAAAGGTTGCGCTTAGCGGCACCAACTCTTCAAAAATTCCACTAAGTATTGGGAGCTTAGCGAGAGAAGCTCGCTTAGCTCAGAGGATGCCGCAACAAATCACGCTTGGCCCAGGAAAGCTCGGCTTAGCGTGCGACTATCAACAAAAAATTGTCTAAGTTACTTGGGCTTAGTGATTCAGCCTCGCTTAGCCACATGTAGTTCAGCAAGAGGATGAGTGTTCATCCTCAAAGGTTGAACTCGCTTAGCGCGGTAGGTGCACTTAGCTAGTTCTTTAGAGAACGCCTATATACACAATGAGTACTGATGAACTCGCTTAGCGCAGCATGCTCGCTTAGCGAGTTCATCACGTTTTCCAGAAAACGCAGAAAACACAGTTCGTTTTCTTGCACTATTCAAGCCTCTATAAGGCATATCAGACATGGAATGTGTGCATCATACTCAATACAATATACAAGCGTATATAGTCCTAATCTTAAATTAATTTTAACAAAACATAAAAACCCTAAAAATCTAAAACTACTGTTGAAGTCTTCTACCCTAAAGTTTAGACAAGAAAAAGAGAAAAAGAATCAAGGAACTTATTTGGATTGTTAATGCTTTGGGATTGGAAGTAGACAACGCAAAGAGAAAGCACAGATGCAAAATGCGCAAATTTTTTAGAGAGAGAGAGAGAGTGCAGAGAAGGAGTTTCCGAAATCTGGCAAGTGTGAGTGTAACTGTTGTTACACTCACTTAAGCAGTTTTTGACACTTTCTCTTATCGGAAAGCTGTGCTAAGCGAGCCAGAGAGACATTTGGTTTCTCAACAAGGCTCGCTTAGCAGATCTACGCGCTTAGCCGACGTTTCAAATTCAAAATCAGTTTTTTTTTTCTTTTACACACAAGCTTGGCTTAGCGCGAGGATAAGACCGCTTAGTGAGGTTTGCAAATCCGAAAAGCTATAACTCTCACTAAGCCAGGCTCTGGCTGGCTTAGCTAAAATGATGCATATTAAGTATAGAGGAGCATGCGCTAAGCTGATAAGGACTCACTTAGCGCTCACATTGCCGCAAGGAATTCAGCTTAGCTTCCATGACTGGCACTTAGCTTCATGGACCTCAGTTATGGTCATACGGAATTTAGCTTGGTGACAATAGGTCATGCTTAGCCAAGGATAAGTTGTCACTTAGCGATTAGGCTAAAGCTTAGCCGAATTCAGATCGAATTGAAGTTGGCTTAGCTCATCCTTGGCCAGCTTAGCAGACCAAATCAGCCTCAGATGCAAGGGTTGGGCACTAAGCGCTTGAGGCTCGCGGCTTAGCGCATGACCAAAGATGTGCTTAGCGAAAGGACTGTTTTTCAGAAAAATGTTTTCTGAGTTATATATCAGTCCTTTTCTCAAAAAATTGAAACCCTTATGTTAAACATTCAAAGATAGGCTGATATACTCCTATGTACAAATTATACAGCAAGTTCCAAATGATTAAATGCATGAAAAACAAAGATAACAAAGATTAAAATTGGGTTGCCTCCCAGGAAGCGCTTCTTTAACATCATTAGCTTGACGTTTTTACCTCACTGGGTGATCTTATGTTTTGGTTCTTACTTTTAGAACCTCTTGACCTCCTTCCATTACCTGTAAGCAGACATTGTGTTCTGGAGCAGGCTTGTCTTCAACAAACAAATCAAAATAAATCTTCTGATCTTCAAAACCTAGCTCCAGCTTTATCTTCCCCTTATCAACTATGCAGCTTGCGGTCAACATGAATGGCCTTCCCAATATTACAGGGATGTCAGTATCTTTAGAGATATCCATTACCACAAAGTCTGTCGGGAAGATAAAATGTTTTACCCTGACCAACACATCTTCAATTACTCCATATGGCCTGGTAATGGAGCGGTCAGCTAATTGTAAAGTCATTCGAGTGGACATTATTTCCAACTCTCCCAATCTTCTGCACATGGAGAATGACATCAAATTGATACTGGCTCCCAAGTCAATAAGAGCTTTTCCCACATTGACTTCTCCAATTGAACAAGGAATAGTTACACTCCCAGGATCTTTATGCTTGGGTGGAAGGATCTTTTGGATCACAACACTGCAGTTTCCTTTCACTATGATGTTTTCCTGATGAATATATTTATGCTTCCTTGTTAACATATCTTTCAAGAATTTAGAGTAGAGTGGCATCTTCTGCAAAGATTCTTCGAAGGGCATGGTTATTTCCAGTTTCCTGAAAATGTCTAAAAATTTCACCAGATGACGATCTTTTTCCTTCTTGGAAGGTACCACAGGATATGGTACTTCCACACCTTCTGATGGAAGCTTGCTTGTGGGGCTTCTATGGAGGCTGGATCTTTGAGCTTCAATGAGTTCCTTTAATGGTGATTTTCCACCATGGAGATGCAGCGGAAGACAAAGGAGAAAAGGTGAGAGGAGGCGCCATCCACTAGGGAATAAGCCATGGAAGAAGGAGCTTTACCACCAAGATGAGCCTTGGATAAGAAGCTTGGAGAGGATGCTTCAATGGAGGAAAAGAAAGAGGGAGAGAAATAGAGAGGGGGGAGCACAAAATTGAAGGAAGAAAAAGGGAGAGAAGTTGAACTTTGAGTTGTGTCTCACAAGACTCTCATTCATCAAAGTTACAACAAGTGTTACACATACTTCTATTTATAGACTAGGTAACTTCCTTGAGAAGCTTCTTTGAGAAAACTTCCTTGAGAAGCTTCTTTGAGAAAACTTCCTTGAGAAGCTAGAGCTTAGCTACACACACCCCTCTAATAACTAAGCTCACCTCCTTGAGAAACTTCCTTTAAAAGATTCCTAAAGAAGCTAGAGCTTAGCTACACACACCTCTCTAATAGCTAAGCTCACCTCCTTGAGATGAGAAGCTAGAGCTTAGCTACACACACCCTATAATAACTAAGCTCACCCCCATTCCAAAAATACATGAAAATACAAAAAAAAGTCCCTACTACAAAGACTACTCAAAATGCCCTGGAATACAAGGCTAAAACCCTATACTACTAGAATGGCCAAAATACAAGGCCCAAAAGTAGGAAAAACCTATTCTAATATTTACAAAGAAGAGAGGATCCAACTTTGACCCATGAGCTCAAAAATCTACCCTAAGGTTCATGAGAACCCAAGGGCCTTCTTTAGTAGCTCTAGCCCAATCTACTTGGAGTCTTCTCTATCCAATGCCCTTGCGGGGTAGGATTGCATCACCTTCATCCACAGCTTTTTCACTTCTACTCTTCTTTGCATTATTAATATTTTTTTCTTCTTTTTCTTCTTTTTCATTTTTTTCATTTTCTATTTCTTTTTCTACTTCTTTTTCTTTTTCTTTGTCCTTTAATTCTTTATTCTTGACCATTATTTGTTCCTCTTTTTCTTGATTACTTTTACCTCTCACCTCATTTTTCTTGCAATCAGTACCTTTCTTGTCAGCAATTTTCTTCTTATGCACAACACTATCCTCATCTTAGCCTTCACTTCTACTCTTCTTTGCATTCTTAATATTTTTTCTTCTTTTTCATTTTTTTCATTTTCTATTTCTTTTTCTACTTCTTTTTCTTTTTCTTGGTCCTTCAATTCTTTATTCTTGACCATTATTTGTTCCTCTTTTTCTTGATTACTTTCACCTCTCACCTCATTTTTTCTTGCAATCAGTACCTTTCACCTCTGTATTTGCCACAAAACTGTTGGATGACTTGTCAGCTATCTGCTTGGCCAGTTGTCCCACCTGGACCTCAAGGTTCTTCAGTGCTGACTCAGTGCTTTTATGGTTTGACATTGTTACCTGCATAAACTGAGTCAAGGTCTCCTCCAGCTTAGTAGTCCTCTGGAATATGTTAGGTCCTTGTTGGATTGGCCTGTTTGAAGGCCCACTCTAGTCTTTGTTGAACTGGTTACCAGGGTGTGTCCTCCACTGTCCTTGTTGATTATAGGGACCCTGCTGGAAGCCTAAAAATCCTCCTTGAGTATACCCTTGTCGCTATTGATTTCCCATATAATGAATTTCTTTAGCATTTTCTTCAGTGGGAATACATTAGCCCTATTTCATGAGCCTCACCACAGATGGTACAACCTATAACTTGCAAAATAGAAGAATGTGTAGGTTGACCCATAGACAACTTAGTTGGCAACTTACCGAGTGTTTCTGTTAAAATCTCAAGTTTCTTAGAAAGCAACTTGTTCTGTGCCAATAAAGCGTCATGTGATGATAGCTCTATCAAGCTTTTCTTCGTGGGTTGATGGGTTCTGTCTCATAGAATGGCATGATCACTAGCTGACATGTTCTCAATTAGCTCAATTGCTTCTTATGGGGTCTTCAGTTTTATCTTTCCCCCTGCAGAAGCATCTAACAAT
This sequence comes from Glycine soja, assembly GCF_004193775.1. NCBI lineage: Eukaryota > Viridiplantae > Streptophyta > Magnoliopsida > Fabales > Fabaceae > Glycine > Glycine soja. The sequence continues at coordinate 35,755,658 of NC_041015.1, read as the reverse complement.
TGCTTGGTTTGTGGTCTCAGCCCATCTATAAACATATTCAATTGGATTGGCTTGGAAAACCCATGAGTGGGAGTTCTTCTCAACAAGCCTCTGAACCTCTCCAATGCTTCACTCAGAGATTCATTAGGAAACTGATGAAATGAAGAGATTGCAGCTTTCCCTTCCGCAGTCTTGGACTCTGGGAAGTATTTCTTTAGGAACTTTTCAACAAATTCTTCCCAGGTTTTCAATCTATTACCTTGGAATGAGTGGAGCCACCTCTTGGCTTCTCCTGCCAATGAGAATGAGAAAAGGTTGAGCCTAATGGCTTCGTCTGGTACACCGGCAATCTTAACAGTGTTGCATATTTCAATGAATGTTTCCAAGTGTGCATATGGGTCTTCATTAGGTAATCCTTGAAATAAGTTCCCCTGTATTAAATGAATTAAGGAATGTGGGTAGTTGATGTTGTTAGCTTGCACTTCAGGACGTGCAATGCTGGTGAAAAATTGTGGTACTGAACTCCTCAAGGGTAATCCTCTGGTCATGCTCTTCTGCCATGGTAATGACTTCAGGTAATTGAGTGGCAGATTCCCTTGATGATGGTAAATCAGGTGATAATAAGTCAGAGAAACGAGTCTCCTCCTCAAGAATGGATGCAACTGTTCTATCTTGCAGAAGTTTCCTTCTCCTCTCGGCCCTGTTCCTTCGCAATGTAGCCTCAATTTCTAAGTCCAAAGGAACTAAATTGCCTATGGGAGATCTATGCAACAAGAAAAGACAAATAGGAATTAAGAACAAATATTCACAAAAGCAATCAAAGAATAACAAATAAAGAATAGACACCTAAAGATGAACTAACTTCCCAAATAAAAAGAAGTTTCCCGGCAAGTGCATCGGATCGCACAAGTAGTATAAAATGGTAAGAACCGAGTATCGAACTCTCGGGGAACTTGTGTTATTTGGTAAGCTATTTCAGCAAATAAGTGTCTAGTGTGTAAAGATAAATGTGAATATGAACATGTGTATAAACTATCTGTGCAAAAAGAAAGAAAATCATGCGAGAGAAATGATGTGTAAAAATAAGTAGAAACATGTTGGTCTTCCTAATAGGTGCTTGATGCTAAAAAGATATTCTCTATCTAACAATGCTCATATGTTCTTATGGCGTCTCCTGAGATACTAAACCCCGATTCCTCATGATAGTTTAGCCTAATCCTGATCAAGCATTGTCCTCAGATTCCTCTTGTAAGACTAAACTCAACCAGGACCGCATTAAGACACACATACACAACTAACTTATCGCACCCCGATTCCTCATGATAGTACAACAACTTAGCCCTGTACTATCAAGGACTTTAGAGTCAGACCAGTTTCCACTATTGAATGACCCTAACAAAGCATGCATCTACGTGATCAAGGTAAAGGCATACTAGAGTGAAAAGCAGATAGCATAGAGAACACACAAAACATCATTAAATAGATAAAAATATATTTACATCAGGTACCTACAGGGAAGATCCAACAGAGGATTTAGCTTTCCATACCAGGAAGCCTTCTTTACAACAAAGAGAAGAACAAGTTGAAAGATTGCAAAAATAGAAGTGGTAATACTTGTACTAGGGGGTGTGTCACTCGGTTTAGAACTCCCTTGAGACTCAGGCTGATCACCGTGGGGGGGGGGGGGAGGAGTTGCCTGTGCACGACAGAGTGGCCTCGACACTTACTACCTAGTTTTCCTAAGTGAGAGTGTCGTGTGGACATGCTTAAGCTATTTCCTTGGGGATGGTACCACATTGCATTTGAGAGTTGAGGTCAAGTGCATGCAACATACTGAGCATGATTGATTTGAAACTATGGACGGATGATGATTATTTGATGAGTGTGTGTTGGACTAGTGAATGTCTGTGTAAGCTTATGATATTTGTTAATGTTTTCTTCTAATTGTGGTTATTTGATCTTTGTATAGATTTCTTTTATAATAAACTCACCCTTGCAATTTTTGTATCGTGTGGTTGATACCTGTGATGATCGTGAACCCTTGTTCTTGGGAGCAGAATGATAGCAATAGGGTACAAGAAGTGAGATTTTTTTGTGGTGTCGCCGAGCTGACGTGATGGCGTTGGGATTATTTTAGGAGAGAGTTGTATTTTGTTAATCAACTCCTCCATAGCTAGTTCCACAATTCTTTTTGTTGAATTGAAGATGTAAATCACAAATTTAATTATATGTATGAACAAATTTACTTTTCATTATGTGAATGATGTGTACTGAGTTACTATACTAATATATATGTATTCACTTAAGTATTGGTTCGTTGTTTGGTGAATGTATATCGAGGAAAGAAGGAAAATTTACTTTCATTTTTTTATAAGCAAATTAACGGAGTTTTCATTTAAAATTTGAAATTTTTCGCGGTTTAGAGTGGTGATATCGTAGCGACGAGGCAGGTCGTTACAATTAGACATCATTGTCACTCTTGAACTTGTGGTGGTGGAGGTGGCTGTTTTGGTGGTGGTGCTGTAGGTTCAGCAGCGGCAGATGGAACACTTGTTGTTGGTGGTTGCTCAAGAGCAGATAGTTGTTAGATGGATGGAGGTGGACGATCAACTAGTGTTGCAATAGCAAGTGCAACAATAAGGGGTGCAACAAGTCCAAACAAAGGCATCTGGGCTTGATGTAGGTTTTGTAGCAAGGTAGCACCCTAATAGGTGAACTGAGTAGTGATGGCATTCTACATAGCAAGTTTGAACTGATCATTCTCTTGTCTCTATCACTTAGCAATAGTGTCCATGGCTTGACCAATCATATCTTGAACTTGATTTATGGTTACAACGTTTGGAGGTGCATAATTGATAGGAGTAGGACCTAAGTTTATGGAATAGGCAATCATTGCATCTGGAGCGTCCCTTTCTTTGGATGTAGCTTCATGTGAGGTCTCTGAATGCTTGAACACAGGTTCTTGTTGTTGTTTTGTAGCTTCATCAACTTGAGCCGCCTTGGACACCTTTGGGTTCTTGTCCATGACACCAGTTAGTGAGATCAATGGTAACCTCATTAACAACGATGTCATCCATAGCTTTGGTAGCAACTTCAATGTGTGCTTTAGCATTAGCTTTCTCCTTATCAGTTTTTGCAGTAGCTATATCTTTTTCAAATTTATCTCGCTTTGTCTTTTGAGCATTATAGAGTTGAATCACATGATCTCTAGAGTTCCTTTCATCCATCTTTGTAAGATCATGAGTAGTTTCATGGAAGATGATGGGAAGGTTCTTCAACCTAGTGATAACGGCATAGCTATCAACATCCTTTTTGAAGCACACACTAGCATCATCAAAGTGATACGTCTTGATGGGACGCAAAACTTGAACGAAGTCAGGATGTTTAGCATTATCGCTTCCATCATAGCCGAACAATGAAGATTTTAACGTGTCATTCCACACAATCTGATTCCATAAGGTCTTTGTGTCAAACACATTTGGGTCTTGTATCAACTTCTTGATACTGAAAAGGAAACTTCAATTTCTTAGAATGTTCACCACTTCTATCTTCATCTCCCTACAAGGCATCTCAACATAATGATATAGTTTGAAGCCTTTATTCTTTGTTGCATCCCATATAGGTAGACAAAGGCAAACTCTATCTGCAACAATCTTGGCCTTAGTGGCCTTAGAGATGTGCAAACCAAGTGGGTAAGCAATGGCTTAGTTTCGAGTATACATGTGAGCATGTAGACCACCTAGCATGGAGTACTCAAAGTTGGTGAGATCTAGATCAACTGGACTTACTAGTAAGAGCTTGGTTGGAGGTGTCCAGATGTTGATCTTTTTCTGCCATTAGAGGTTGTACTTCTTGAAAGAGATTCATCTTGTGTTTTGCAAACAGGTCTAAAGGAATGTCATTTTGAGTACTTTTATGCTCCTTTGATCTCATTAAATTTTTCCAAGCTACTTTTAGTGATACCTCTGTTGATGGACGAACACATTGCTATGTTCAAGGAGGCAACCAATGTGGTTGCATCTTTATGAAGTTGGAGTGAGTGTGACATGTCCATTTAGGAGTCTCAAGATGAATTATGGCATTTGAAGATAGAGCCTTCTAGGCCTTTGAAGGTGTATGCTCATATTCATATTTCATCCACTCATGAGTAGAAGCAAGAATGAGTTCTTTGTTAACAGGCTCACATTGCACCACTTTAGAGAAACTACTTCTACTTTGTAAGTTCTGAAGATTACCTAAAATGAATGTCAAAGGAAACCTTTGCTCATCGGTTAGAGGTCCGTTTATCTTCTAGATGGATTTGAACTTCTCTAGATGGATAAGAGATGAGATAGATGTTGCTCTATAGAGGATGGATGTGTTTGCCTTGGTGAGATGGAAGCATCGTGTGTGGTTTCACTGCTTAATGATGAAGGAGGTAAGGGAGGAGTGCATTCCTTGCAAGCTACCTTGGAAAGAGCCCATTATTTATCAGCAATTTTTAGATTAGCCTTGGTTGCTTTGGTTTTTAGTCTTCTTGGAACTTCAGAAAGGATAACTAGTTTCTTAGCTACAAGTGTTGCTCTAGCCTTCTTAAGAGCAAGAGATGCTTGCTTCTAAGTATTGACCTTCCTTTTCTGTAGAACAAGTTGAACATTATCAACATCGTTATCCTCAGTTTCACTTCAGTTTTTCAACTTCTAAGTGGTTTTTTTTCCTCAAATTGCTTCTTGGGAGCAGTGGTTTGTTAGATAATTAGCAGTGGCACCAGCTTGCTCATGCTTCTTTTTTGCTTTACTTTCTTCCGTCGAGGACTGTTTTCTTGTTTCCTTCTATTCATCCGCTATGGCTTTGGCCAATCTCTTATGCTTCCTTTTATTGATAGCCTCCTCGTCCACTCGAGGAACTTCTGTTTGAGCAAGATTAATTACAACCTTCATAGCCTTCAAATTAGCTTTGTTAAACTTCTACTATTTAGCAATAAAACCTTTGACTATGATGATGTGCTTGGAATCCTCGCCCATCATATCAAACACATAATAAACTCTTTAATCCCACATAATCTTGTTCATCAATGTTGCATAATATATATCATCCAATCCTCTCATACCTCTCAGATTTCAACGGATATTAATATAGATAGTGAATGGTAAATCAAAAGGAAGATTCTCCATAAGACAGGAGAGTACAAACACTTCTGTTAAGAATTTTTGTCCAAATCTTGATTCTTTCACACTTTAGGATTGGTACTATAAAAGATTTAAAATCTCCCGATGGTACTGAAAAGAGTGGATTGCTACTATAAAAAAGTATTAGGTGGATGGAAGTATGGAATGGAATAGTAAATAGGGGTGTGATGATATGGGAAGTGTTAAGAGATAGTTTGTCAAATACTTTTTATTTATAAGGATCACAAAGATAAATAGGAGAAATGTTTGATTTCTTTTACATGATTTTTATTTATAAAGATCACAAAGTTATAAGATCACACATGAGATGTAACACCTGCCCAGAACTAGAAGGTCAAGGAAGAAGTTGGTGACCCAAAGACAAATGTTTCTTTACCATTAATGGGTGGCTCCATGATTTCTTACGGACACAGGCACCCAAGTAATTTAATCTTTCGGTTCTTCATTATCAGCATTTGATTTTTTTTAGTCACCGTTTTTAAAATGCCTGACATGTAGTAATTAAAAATTGAGTTCTAGATAGAAACCCAGCATTTCAAAATGCATAATGCGGTGCAAATAGAAATTGAGTAGAAATTGAGGCCCGTTTGGTGAATGAAAATAAATGAATTGATATAATTTTGAATTAAAGAGGAAATAAAAACATAATCCCATATTATTTTATTATTTTTTTTCTTTTTCACTCCCTTACTATACAAACAAATGTATCCTTGGCGGGCAAATTCTTCATGTATCAGTGCCATTTTTTGTTAATATGAATTAATTACCATTTCTATTTATTTTATTGCTTTGATCCTTATAAAAAAAATCACACATTTTTTCCTGGAATTGCAAAAATAAGCTCAACAACAAATAGCACAATAAGTTATTACAATATACTAGCTTCATCCGATCCCATTTAACCTTTGGACCGCCAAATTTTGGACACAGGACACATCCTATCACAAACAATGAGTCACATAAAAAAACGCTTGATATTAACATTGGTCACAATTTGGTATATATTTCCCAGCCCCAAAACATCAAGGATCACCACAACTCCGCAAAAACAGTTAAAATCCTTGATTTACATTTATAATCGGTCACGCTAATTCACTAAGTACGACATTTAGCCACAAGAATGCTTCCGTAGATTTAAAAAACTGACGAAAAAACCCCAGATTTTGATATAAGCCTAAGGTTTCTTCTTCCAATATATTAGAAAACACAAAAAGCAGACAGAAATGCAACTTCAATAATTTGGTTACAAAAACTAAAAACACATATTAGGCAAAAGAAAATACGATAAATAATTGCATAAAGCAAGAACAGGGAACCATCAGAAACCAGAATTTTATCCCCAAATGCTATAAAAGCAGTACGGTCCGCATCATGGTTAGGGTTAAGAAACCCCCATCACATGGTTCCCTCATCCCATTTGGTTTCGAATCACGCATCACTTGCAGTCAAATTAATTAAAAAATGAAATACATAAAAAATTAAAACAGAGAATTAAAAAACAAAGATAAGAATACTTGGTGGTGATTAAAGGAAAAGAGCTCAGATTGAATATGGGTATGAGAAAATTATCAGCACTGAAACATCAGAGTGGTGCATGACTTTCTCTAGATCTCATCACAGCCCAAGAAATTCAGAGTGTCATACAAAAACACCGAAAAATCAAGAATGCAAAAACACAAAAAGAATTAGAACGAGAGGTTGAGAAATCTGTATGAAAGATGACGGAGGAGGCAGAGTTTCAGGGTCGGTTATATAAGAGAACACGGAGAAACCCTAATTCACTATTTGAAAGCCCACTGAATTTTTGACAGATTTACCCGTATTAGGTTTTCTTTTTAACGCCTACCCGAGAAAATGGCCCGCTCCATCTATCATCGTCCATCACACGCCCCAAAACCTGGTGTGTTATAAATAACTTAACTAAAACTCAATATTTTTAATTAAGTTAGAACAATTCTACAATAATTGACTCATATAATATCTTGAAAAAATAATAATATTTTTAGTAATTTGAAAAAAAAAGTCAGAGAAAAAAAGAATGAAAAACACTCTATGAGAAAATAAAAAAGTATATATTTTTTAGATAATAAAAAGTATAATAGATCATAGTAACCAACGAAACAAAAGCATTTGCTTGGATAGAAATGGATTTAAATACTAACTTAAAAAAATACAAATGAAATTCCAAAACTTTTTGAGAAATAATTACAAAAATAATTAATATTTTAAAAGCTAACCTAATGCTAAAGGATATTTTAAGGAATGTAAAAAGTGAAAATAAAAATAGAAGATAACTATTAATTTATCTTGTGAAATTAAAGGTCTTAGATGATACACTGGTTGGCTTAAAGAGAGATGGTGTTAGGTTAAAACCCGAGCATTGATTCAATCAATAGATGTATTAGTTTATGGTTTAATAGTTCAATCATAGTTAAATCGTGGTTGAATTGATTTTATATTTTTAATATTATATAATATTTTAAGTAATAAAATAATATAATATTATAAAAAAATTAGGATCTAAAAAATTATAAATTAGTGTAAATAACTAAATTATATGTTTCATAAGATAAAAATCAATAATAGTTGTCAAAATAAATGATACTTATTTGGAATATTTAAGTATGCATTTTTATTTATCTTAAAAATATTTAAATTAAATAAAAAATTTTAAAACAAAAAAATTTAACACCGATTCTTTGTACCGGGTTTCACCGGCTCTAAATTGGTTTGATGGGTTCTTTACCAATTCTTAAATACCCCAATTTGTTGGAGTGTCTAGATTGGTCACCAAACTAATTCTCAATTCAACTGGTTGAACTGTTCGGTCTAGTTTGATTTTTAAAATATTGGTTAGAACTCATGAAATCTTTGTAAGGAGTTAGTAATAATGATTTCATTCCCTACAATGATCACACATTCAATAACAATGAAGAGTACGATTATAGCTTTTAGGCTAAATTATACAATTGGTTTCTTATAAATAAAAGTTCAACTAGATTCCTCAATTGTTAAAAAGTTCAATAAGATTTTCTAATTATTTTAAAATACTACAACCATATCCTTCTTGTCAACTATGTTAGTTTGATTGACGAAAATAGACATTTTCACATCGGCTGCAAATACTCCCAATAGTGTTTTTAAACAATATTGTTTTAAGGCAATTGTTTGACATTTTGATGGCAATACCAGGTCTCATTAAGTTAAAAAAAAAACTATATAAAGGGAAGCTAAATTCTCCAAGAATTATAATGCAAAAATGTGGAAATAGGTGTTGTTTAAGAATATTAACCATTTATGAAGTAATGAATTGGGATTTTGTGGAGTGACATTTTCACCCAATGAGATTTCAACCATTAAAATTATTTAAATTATTTTAAAAAAATTATAAAGATGTGCATAAAATTTATCAATGGATGAGATAAATACATTTTACTCTCTCGTGCTAATTTTTAATGGGGAGAATCCATTCCCACAAAATATGATATTAGAAATTTTCTTCAATCTTAATTACATTGGGCAAGATAAGGGTAAATAGCCTTTGATTTATGCATTCACTAACAATTTAATCATTGTATTTTTTAAATGACCAATTCAGTCTACAAATGTATAAATGTTACCACAAATTAGTTCAACCTTTATTATAAGCCATGTATGTGGTGGACTAATTTGTCAGTAAGTAGTATAACTTTAGGACTATTCTAACATTAAGTGTCATACTTTAAGAATTAAATTGTTAGTATGTTTAATGGTTGGACTAATTTGTTGCAACATTTATACATTTATGTACTAGATTGGTCATTTAAAAAATATAGGAACTAAATTATCAATGAATACGTAGTTCAAAGACTAAATAAGCTATTTACATAATGTGATAATGGTGTTGCATAAGTTCTTAAATTGTGCAAGACTTTGAAGATTACATGGTTATAAAAGGCTAAACTTAATCTAGGAAAATGAATTCACACAAGTATCTATATTTTAACATCCACCCAACTCTCTATTGAGTTTTTATACATGTGTTTCACTCGCTGTTCAAGTGATAGTAAAATCACATATTTGCCCTACAATTGGAATCGCGTAGACACAAAAACTTCACATGGTTTTTGCATGAAACTTCAGCTAGTATTTTTTTGAACTTAGAATTTAATTGCATGCAAGTATCCCACACAAAACATCATCCTGACATATATTGCATGGATCAATGCATATGGACAACATGTATATGACCAAAATCATTTCAACCAAAATCTACATATATTTCTTTGCTCATATTGCTTACTACAAGATACAATTCATAGATTTCATATTAATGAGTTATTGACTACAAGAACATGCAAAGTGAATTTTTAAGAAAATTAAAATCCCATTTTTGTATTTTTACACAATTATTTTGATGAGTCCTTATTAAGAAAGAGACTATTCAAGTTAAATTATTCATTATAGTTTGTCATTTGTTATAATTGTCCTTTAGAAGCTTTATCTATAACAATATTTTCATATCAAATGTTTGTTTGTTTCACAAATGTCCATTTTTTGAATTTGAAGTTGATCCTTGTATCCTGCCATTTTCCTATTCATGAATTGTTGTCATTCCCTATAAATGATATGTAGTCTTTGTATGGTTGTCGACACCAAGTTTTCTTCCAAGTTATCCGAACTTGATTGTTTTATTTTCTAGAGGTGATCATTTTGAAATGACTTTAGCTATTGACATTTTATGTGAGGTTACAAATGTCAAACAAATGTGAGGAATTAAAGTAAGGGTTATTAGAATGTGGTCAGTGTCCCTAGTTGATGACCTTGCTAAACCTTATGTAATTGAAATGGTGTTACTTGATAAAGAAGTAAATTCGAATGTATATTAACCGTGATTATAAAAAAAAAACATGTTGTAAAATGATTTTTGTGTTACTGTATTAACTATCATTTCTCACAAGGAGGTAAGGTTCAAGCAATCATTCAAAAACTAATGATGAAAAAGTTCAAGGATCGCATTCATGAGAATGAGACCTACTTAATGAGCTTCTTTGGTATCATTGGTAATAGTGGATCTTATAGGATCATAGATCACACATTTTAATTAAATTATTATTCCATGTCAAAACAACAGTTGTCAGATACAGGGACATTTCAATACCATTGAATGCTTTTAACCCGATGCCATCAAATCATATTAGCAACACTAATGAACAATGTGACTAATCTCATTGGTAGGGTCATTTATTTTTTTCCATATGAAATTTACTACCATGATATTATCGTGTTATACTTGTGAATTACAATAATTTAAGTAATCTATGTTTTTATTTTTTTGATTTAATTTAATACCATGACGTTTCACATTTGTGTTTAAAACTAGATGTTACGGGCATTTTAAAGGTTGTCTCAACTGAAAAATCCTACAAGAGAGATGAAAAATCATCTAGAAGAATTCAAGTTCAACTGCAATACCAATATAACATGTATCTACCCATATATATATATATATATATATATATATATATATATATATATATATATATATATATATATATATGCATATTGTAACATTCCAATTTTCTTTGATTGAGAAGTTCTATGTAGAAATGGTATGTGTTTGATTGATATGCAATGTAGTAGTATTATTCTTAGTGAAATCATGCACATAAGAGATAGAACCATCATTAGACAGTCAGGTGACCTAAATTTAAGTTATGAGTCTAGGGATCAATGGTTTAAATACAAAAAACCCTTAGTCAAACCATTAGTCAATAAATGTCAACTATAGTTTAGAAAGTCAAAGTATGGAGATCCTTCATTAATGAGAGTTTAGTAATTAAAGGCTTTTAGGCCAATTAGAGAGATTTAGACTAACTAATGGAAGTTTAGAACATGAATGTATCTAGATGTGAGAAACTATTAATTTAAAAAATTAAGGAGGAGGAAAATTAATTTCTCATTCGTTTTAATTATTTTTGGCCAAGATCAATAGAAAATATTAATTAGGGACTAGTTGAGAACTTAAGTCCCTAAGTGTAGTTAGTTTGAATAGGAAAAAGAGAGGGAAAAACCAAGGAGTCCTGTGACACCCTCTACCCCAACATACATATAAATAAATAAAACATATAAAAATATAGATAAACAAATTGACGTGGATAAAAGGTTCACATTCACTTCACTATTATCAAATAAAACTTATTAAAAGTATACCCGGCTCAAAACAAGGACATCAAAGTTTACAACATAAATTTTGTTAAATCAGTAAGGTAAAATAAAATAAAATAACATCATTTTCATCCCCAATGTCACATCCTATCAGAGCATTGTGTCCTAGCGTTTTCTAGCACGAGGTTCTTTAAAGTCATCCACCTAGTCATCTGTTCCCATGAACACAAGGTTTGAGATCATCACAGGATCCAAACACAAAAAGCACATAGGGAGTGAGTTATCACATTCTAAAAAAAATAAAAATAAACAAAGACATGATGAAAATAAATTATAGAAGTATTTATAATATAGCTCAACTTAATACAATCCACATCACTTCACCACTTTATCATTTAAAATTCATTTTTCAATCATCAATCACATTATACATGAATCACACACTCGAGTCAAGACGTAATAACACTCATCAATTTCATAATAAATAGTTAGCATGCGTTATGCAACAATTATACTAAGACTCAAGTCTATATGTAATGTGGTATCATGTTAGTGAAAAACCACACTGGGGCGCTTAGGAGTACATAACAAGACACACCACACAATAAGTAAGTAAAATCATAAGGTGACCAGTCAGGGTCACTTTATTTTATGAGAATGCTCCAATCATATGGAATCAATATAGACTTAAAGGAGCACTCTAACCGAGTGTCTTTACCCCCAAGGCCTAAACTCCGAAGAATCCATTAAGGCCTCACCTTCTTGATTCATGTCTAACCCGTAACACAATTTTTGCACGCAGACACTGCTCGTGAATTATACAATACTCATGACCTCACACTCGTGTTTCAAAAACGTTTAACATATTGCACTATAATTTAAGACTTTAGGTTCCTAACTAGAAATCCTACATCTTCCCTTTAACACTGCATAAATACGTTTCTCAAAATAAACACCAGTCGGGTTATTGTATAATTCACAGCTCACAACACAAGTATTGTCACATCAAGTGTTAACCACTCACTTATTCACAACCAAATTTCATGTCCACAATTTTAACATCTCACAATATCACAATCCACCATCACATGTTTATGTGTATCTCGCAAATTAACACATGTTTAACTTTGCACTTATACTCAATCTCAATAACAATGTTATAATCTCAAAGCAAAATGTTATCCCACAATTCATCACATATTCAATATATCACTTATACACAATTGCAATCACAATTTCACGATCCCAATATAACTATTATCACGCTAATCTTATCCAAAACACAAACAAATTATACAAAAATATTTCTCACAACACGGGGAGTAAAACCCCTCAAACAATTTCACTTAATCATACAGAAAGAATTACAATACAATAAACATCCCAAAATAAACCCCAATTTGATCTTCTAAGGACCCCTACAAATGTTCATTCTAATTCCAATTGCGATAAACTCATCCCTTACCTCTAAGCAGGCTCATGGGTGTAGTCCAATAGTGATAATAGCATCTCTAGCGGTTCCATGAGACTCCTTAAGATTTTCCTTTGATTGTTCTGCTAGGATTTCCAAGCGTTACATAGAAGGAGAAGACATTGCAGCCTCCATTTCACTGTCAACGTGCGAGACTAATTTCTCTTTGTAAAAACATTATTTTGCAAATCCCAACGTTGAGAATGTGTGAAAATGAGTTCGAAAGGTGGTGTCCAAATTTCATGACGATCTAGCAATTAACGAGTCTAAGATCATAGTTTTACTGGGACAAGTTTGGGTGTATGTGGGAAAAGAGAAAGCTCAGTGTGAGGGACATTTCTTCCACCACAAACATTAAATTGAAAATCCCAACGGTGGATGTGTGCAGAAGTAAGTTCCGAACCTCGTATTCAAATTTCATGATGATCCAACAATTAACGAGTTTGGGATTGTCATTTTACTAATACAGGTTTGAGTGTATGCAGGAAAAAGAGAGGGTTTTGGAAAAGGAAAAATGGATTTGAGAGGAAGAAAGAGCGTGGAGATGTGTCAAAAATGTAAAAAATGACCTATTACGCTCTATTTATAGCTAGCGCATTCTGGGCCTATTATTTACTATATTTTTCTTTATTTTATCATTTTATATAAAGAAAATCTATTTTAGTCCCTGTCAAATGAATAAATAAAATATTATTTCTTATAAAAACATATATTTATGTTATTTACCTTAAAACTGTTATTTTAATTAATAAAACTATTTCTCTTATTTATTTAATTACAAAAAGTTCATTATTTTCCTAAAATTCTATTTATTTTAAATAAAATCATTTTTAATTTATTTCATGAAAAATAGAATGTTACAATTCCACCCTCTTAAAAGAAGTTTCGTCCGCAAAACTTTGTCGAAAGATCAAGAAGAAAGAGATTAGACATTTGGTTCCCAATACCAAACTATGTGCCCAGTTGAAGCGCTTTTCAGTGACTTCGACCTTAAGACTCCTTTGCATTTAATGACTAAGTTTGACGATTTTCGCTTTCTCAATGGTAGTATTTCATAAGTCAAGTTTTCTCACGAGAGTAACATCTCAAAGATAATAAAATGTGAATGACATACTATTTGGAGTTGGGTAATATCATAGGAGACACTAATGACAATTTGAAATGAACAAACAGGCATAAGGAAACACGATTGACCACATGGTCGACTCTTTCTCAAACATGAGACGATTAAAGAAAAGAGGTATACGTTTCAAGACTTCAACATGATCTTCCCTACTTCGGTATACTTGAATCATAACTCTCACTTAGGTTCAAGGGATTCTAACGGTTTCCTACCTGATCCAAATTGGGTGCTAACTAGATAAGCAAAACAGGCCACTCCTCACTTCCCTAAACTCGTTCAAGCTTAAGGTAATCTTGACACACCTATACTCACACCATTATATAAATTTGCACGTAAGGTTGAGGGTCTAACTATTGTTTACGATGTCTAACTCTCTAACTAGGACATTGGTCACATAAAGGGTTTCCTACTCAAGCTCCAACAACTGAGCTAGCTCTAACGATTGAAAATAAACTCACAACAAGATTCTTAAGAATTATACCCATCTATTCTACCTTAGATTTAATTCCTAAGATTCTCATGACATATCAGACTAACAATAATGCCTCTAAAATGTGAAAGCGAATAACATGGCTACCAACTTTAGATTAGGTGTACGATAAATTCTTTCATGAGTCTTGAGCTGTTGAGAAAACATAGGCCACTACTTGGCCTCTTGCATAAGCATTCCTCTAAACTAAAAGCCTACTATGGGTACTTCACTACCCCAACAAGGACCTGCTTTTCTAAGATAACACTCAACGATTTATGGTGACCGACTTCTCTATGAACTTAGGGTTTACTTGCTATAGGGATCCCACCGGAAGCTTAAACTTACTTGAGTAATCTCTAACAAGGGTTAAGGTTAATTCAAGGAATCCTAAAACAATGTCCTGGTTTGGCTACTAGTTAGGGGCATCTCATCTTAATCTTTGTTTTCCTTTCATCTCAACACAACTTTTTCCCAAGAAGGATTTATAGTTATCTCTCACCTAGATGTAGCATACACTAAGGGTCACCGTCATCTAACTAAAATTCATAACAAAACACTTAACATGAAAGGTGATTCCCAAGGGTCTATATAACAACCTTAAGATACTTCATATACTCCAACCTAACTTGAAACACACTAAAGCGTCAATCACCGAAATCGCTACAAGAGCTAACTCAGGGTAGGGAGATCCTGTCCATGCATCCCATGAACACACAGGGGCATCAATCATGTCAAGACATGATCATGTACACATAGAGACCACGATGAGTCCTAGGTAGTCCTTAGAGCATACTCAGACTTTGCCTGGATCAAAAGGTAAAGAGAAGTAAGATCTATCTCACTAATTATACGAATATCATCACTAATCCTTTAGGTTACCTACCTTATGCAAGAGCGTTCACTCTTGAACCCTTCCATGCTTAGAAATTAATGCCCTACTAACTACCTTACACTCTTCTTAAGGTTTCACACTAAACCTCTTAATTACTCTTCACAACTTTGCCAACTACTCTATACTATTAAATAACTCTATACCAGACATCTCCTAGGAACTATGGTTATAGGTTTCTAATGGTGAGAATGTGTAAAAATGAGTTCCAAAGGTGGTACCCAAATTTTATAACGATCTAACGGTTAATGAGTTCGAAATCATAGTTTTATCGGGACAGGTTTGGGTATATGCGGGAAAAGAAAAAGCTTAGTACGAGGGAAATTTCTTCCACCACATACATTACCTCAAAAATCCCAACTGTGAGTGTGTGCCAAAATAAGTTAAAGACCTTGTGTTCAAATTTCATGATGATCCAACGATTAACGAGTCTGAGATCGTCGTTTTACTGAGATAGGTTTGAGTGTATACGAGAAAGAGAGGGTTTTGGGAAAGGAAGAAGGGAAAATGAATTTGAGAGGAAGAGAGGGCATAGAGACATGTCGTAAATATAAAAAGTGACCTATTATATCTCTATTTATAGCTAGGGTACTCCGGACCTATTATTTACTCTATTTTTCTTTATTTTATCATTTTATATAAAGAAAATCTATTTTAGTCTTTGTCAAATGAATAAATAAAATATTTTTTTTTTCTAAAAACATATATATTTTATTTAGCTTAAAACTATTATTTTAATTAATAAACTATTTCTCTTATTTATTTAATTACAAAAGTACATTATTTTCCTAAAATTCTATTTATTTCAAATAAAATAATTTTTAATTTATTACATGAAAAATAGGATTTTACAAGCCCAAATGTGGAGGCCCCACTTAACCTAACTCCCCCTTATAAAAAACTGAGCAACTCACCCCCCCTTTCTATTTCTGCCAGCCAAGAGAGAGAAAGGGGAACCCATTGTTTTTCTCTTATTCTCTTCCTCAATTGTTGAGATCTCAAGTCCTCGAAGGTGCAGGTGAGTATCTCTTCCCATGTTCATCTCTATTTTATTCTCCTCTTGAAGCTAGAGTCCTCATTCTCTTCCCTTTCAACCTCCATGTTCATGTTTAGGAAGAGCTCAAGATTCTATCTCAACCCACACTCATTTCGTTGCTTCCTTGAGTCAACAAGAGGTAAGAGATGAGTATTCAATTTCTTTGGATCCATGCTATTTTGCTAGGCACTTGAACTTCATTTATATGATGATTTTTGCATGTTGAACCCAAATCTCGTAATATGGATTTGTGAAACTATGTTTGCTACGAATTGAATTATGAATTTTGGGTTCAAAGTTGAGTTCCTTGACCCCAAAAACCTCAAAATCATACATGATATGTCTCATTTGGAGTTGTGTAGCCTTGGGAATTTAACTTTCAAGTTAGGGCAAAATATGTGCTTCTCATGCTATGTTTTTCAGAACTTTTGAAATTGGAATTGGAATCTGTTGATATGGACCTTAAAATTGAAATTATTGGGTCCAATAACCTAGGGTTAGACATAAATACAACCATTTGAGTTAGTATAGCCTATGGAACCATAATTTCAAGTTTTGTGCTTTTTCAGTAAATCATGCACTGTTTTGAATGAATTGTACATATAGGCTTGATTTCTATAGATTTTGACCATGAAATTAAGTTCCTTATGTTTTAAAACATAGTATTTGATATAAAATTTGCATGAAATGAATTTGTACAACTCTTAAAATTTAGGAAACAAGCTTGTGAACTTTAGAGGTCAAGTGCAGTGCATTTTTGAAATCTGACCAAATGGGAGTGAATTTGTAGGATTTTGAGTCCAAAACTGAATTCCTTACTTTCAAAAACCTTGAGAAACATATATGGTTTGTCCCAATTGGATTTCTACATCAATGGGAATGTTGATTTTGAAAGCGAGTAATTAGGCACAATTCCAAATGAGAAAGTGTCTTATATGTGTAGAATTGTATAGAAAATATGATATGAATTATGGATTGAATTGCTTGCTTTGATTGATAATTATTACGTGGAATTGTTATGATTAAATGTTGTAAGACCAAGTGAGTGTGACCACTTAGCAAGGCATGTTGCTTGATTTGAATTGTCATGATTAGATGTTGTAAGACCAAATGAGTGTGATCACTTGCCAATACATGTTGCATGATATAAATTGTTATGATATTGATCATGAACTATTATGCTTTGGGATTGGGTTTGGTGGTGTCCGACCCTTGGCAAATTTTATTCAGATGTCTTGTGATGAATTAGTATTTTGGGTTGGTAGTTATGAATGTGCAAGTAGTCTTGTCCATTTGAAGGGCCATTTGATGATGACCCTAGAGAGGGAATAGGATTATTTTCCCCCTCTCTTGTTATGTTTGCATGTGTATGCGTGATGGAGGATACTTGAAGTCAGAGACTTCATGAGGATCGACACGTATTATGAGAAAAGGATGAAAGAACGGTGAAGCATAATTGTGTTAGAGTTAGAGTGATTCTTATGTCGGGAGTTGGGGCATGACCCTATACTTAGTGGAAATATATCCTCTAATGTCTATTTACAAGTACCAATGCAACTGTTGTTTATGCATCTCACCATGAAGAATGAGTGGTGATTCATTAAGTGAGGGCGGATGACACATGGTAGGTACATTGGGGATGGTCTAAATGGTTCAAAGGAACCTAGGGGAAATGTTGATTGGTGATAATCCGACTAAGGGCATTTTCTGGTTAGATCGGGGGACTCACAAGCCTTACTTGGCATTCCTGACTAGAGCAGAGTTGTATCATGGTTGGTGAGAGTGCCATGCCTTGTACCAGCATGGGACGTGTCCTCCCAATCGTCATCCATATGTTGTGTAAGATCATAAAGGCCTAAAAGGCTTAGTGGCAATGTTGAGCCCAAGGTAAGAATAGTGTGAGAGTAGAATGTGGAATAGAATGTCATGAGTGATGTTTGCTAGTCAACCACATGTTATGGTTGTTAGGTTTTGTGTTAGACTTAACGTCCATGTTTGTGGTTCTAAAAGGGATGGAGTACTCACTCCTTTATTATGATTTTAAGGACCAGATAACGAGCCTGACACGACATCCCCCATTCTACATTGATGTTATTGATACCAAGTAGGAACACGATGATGTGCTACATGTGGAACACTTCTCCAGGTTCCTATGTTGTCGTCGTATGCCAGATGTATCAGGAGCCAGGATTCATATCATCAATTTTTGCTTTTCATTGACCCATACTATACCAACCTATTATTGCTTTGTGACACTCGTGCTTGAGGTTGTTATTCTGTTCGAGTCACATTCATTGTCTATCGACATTGTGATATCTTTTGCTAGATTTGACTCCTCATCCAAGAATTTTGATGCCACCTCTTCTTCTCCGATGTTTCACTGTTCAGTGTTGTTGGAGGCTTAGGTACTACTTGGGGTGGATATGATGGATCTCAAGTCGAAGGATGAGGGAGAGAATGTGGAGGAGGACACGTCGTATGAGGAGGACCCCGTCATGGAGCCAGAGATCATAGAGGAGGATTCCTCACAGGATTCGTCTGAGGAGTCCTACTAGGAGGCCTTCCTCCATTTGATTTTGACCGATTCTTTTTGTGGATACGACTGACTTTGGGGCTTGAGTATAGATGACTGCTCTGGGTTTTTAGATTTTTCCTTTATATGTATTTTGGGGATGGATGGACCTAGGCTTAGACCTTTTGTAATTATCAATCATTATTATTTACGTTACTATTTTTGGTTGTATTTGTTGCTCCTTGATTTATTGAGATGTACATATTTTGTTAACCCTTTTGACATAGGACTCTTAATTTGGTGACCATGGAGGTTCACCGACCTGTTTATCTTTACTATTACTTCTCCAAGCATGTATGATTTATTTTCATTCATGTTTTACTTGTTGACTTAAGTTTTAATGCACCAACTGGTTATTATGTTTTATCTCGCATGATTTAAAAATCAAGTGATGTTCTTTGTATCTATGATTGAACCTAAAAATATAAAAGAAGCTATAGTAGATGATAACTGGATTATTGCCATGCAAGAAGAACTGAATCAATTTGAAAGAAACAATGTGTGGGAACTTGTAGAGAAACCTAAAAATTATCCCATCATAGGAACAAAATGGGTATTTAGAAATAAGTTAGATGAACATGGAATAATCATTAGAAATGAGGCTAGATTAGTTGCAAAAGGATATAATCAAGAAGAAGGTATAGATTATGAGGAAACATATGCTCCAGTTACTAGATTAGAAGCCAGTAGAATGCTCTTAGCATATGCATCCATAATGAATTTTAAGCTTTATCAAATGGATGTTAAAAGTGCTTTTCTGAATGGCTTAATTCAAGAAGAAGTATATGTTGAACAACCACTGGGTTTTGAAAAATTAGATAAACCAAATCATGTTTATAAATTGAAAAAGGCTTTATATGGCTTGAAACAAGCCCCTAGGGCTTGGTACGAGCGTCTAAGTAAGTTCCTTTTAGAAAAAGACTTTTATAGAGGAAAAGTGGATACTACTCTTTTTATAAAGAGAAAATCACATGATATTTTATTAGTTCAAATTTATGTTGATGGCATTATTTTTGGATCCACTAACGAATTCTTGTGCAAGGAATTCTCCCATGACATGCAAAGTGAGTTTGAAATGTCAATGATGGGAGAACTTAACTTCTTTCTTGGATTACAAATTAAACAAACTAAGGATGGTATCTTTGTCAATCAATCCAAGTATTGCAAAGAGTTAATCCACAAATTCGACATGGAAAATGCTAAGCACATGGCTACACCAATGAGCACTACTTGCTATCTAGATAAAGATGAAACCGGTCAGTCAATAGATATTAAGCAATATCGAGGTATGATCGGATCACTTCTTTATTTATCTGCTAGTAGGCCTGATATAATGTTTAGTGTGTGTATGTGTGCTAGATTTCAATCAAATCCTAAACAATCACATCTTAGTGCTGTTAAAAGAATCATTAGATATTTGGTAGGCACTACAAACATAGGTTTATGGTATCCTAGAAATTCCACATGCACCTTAATTGGATATTCTGATTCAGACTTTGCCGGTTCTAAAACAGATAGAAAGAGCACTAGTGGAACTTGTCAATTCATTGGATCTGCTCTAGTTTCTTGACACAGTAAGAAACAAAATAGTGTTGCTTTATCCACTGCAGAAGCGGAATATATTTCTGCCGGCAGTTGTTGTGCACAAATCTTATGGATGAAGCAACAACTTTCTGATTATGGAATTCTTCTTGACCATATACCTATTAGATGTGATAATACAAGTGCAATTAATCTCTCCAAGAATCCAGTTCAACACTCTAGAACTAAACATATAGAAATTAGGCACCATTTTCTTAGAGATCATGTCCTAAAGGGAGATTGTGTATTAGAGTTTGTTGATACTAAGAATCAACTTGCTGATATTTTCACAAAACCTCTCCCCAAAGAAGCATTCTTCTCTATTAGAAGGGAATTAGGCCTCTTAGATGTTAGTGATTTAGAAAAATAAGGATTGATTGATTAATTTACTCTTATGAATGATTGTTTATATGTTACTTTGATTGATTTTGTTTAAATTCTTGTTATTATGGTAGAATTTATGTATTACTGTGTGTTTTATAGTTGAATGATTGAATTAAGTGCATTAGTAGTGATGATTAATCATATTAGATGTATTTAGCATAGACATAGATATTTTTTTAAGAAACTAGCCTAGTTTATGCTCTGGTAATCGATTACCATCCAGTGTAATCGATTACACAAGAACAGGCAGCCTGTAATCGATTACAACATCATGTAATCGATTACCAGAAGGCTTATTACTCCTGTAATCGATTACAACTCGTCCTCGTCTATAAATACTCACGAAATTAGTGTTGTTGTGCAGCCAAGGCCTCCCCTCACACCTCCTCCATCCCTAAATCTTCCAACCTTCGTATCTTACTCAAATCTTCTCCAAATCACGTCCCGTAAAGCCCAATCTTCCTCTTTTTCACTCCTCTTTCACTTCCACCGATTAAAATCCACTAAAACTTCATCAAATGGCAGAGCCATCGAAGAAGAGAAAGGGATCATCCTCCACCGCCGCTGCTGCTGCCCATCGCCGCCACGGACCATCCGAAGCACCCACAGCACCTATTCATCCCTCTCTGTCATCTCCAAGATCATCCACATTGTTTTCATCCGATGATCAGCGTCTACGGTACATTTCCCAATTTTCTTCTAGGATCATCTTAGACCCTAAGTACCTAGACGTAGATTTCTTTAATGATGAAACGTTTGATTGCTATCAAGTGTTTCAAAATTCTGGCCTTGTTGATTTCATGTCATTAAAATTGCCACATTATCCTGAACTTGTAAAGGTCTTCTACTGCAATTTGAAAATTCAGGATGGCATTATTTCCTCTGAGGTGCATGGTATTCCTATGATCATTGATCAGTCATTATTCTTTTCTTTAACTCATTTACCTAGTCAAGGTACACCTTTTGAGGGCACCATTGTTGATGATTGGAAATTTGATTATTCTAGTCATGATGCTCGTCGTATGGTCTGCAATGACTAGGCTTAAATGATTGGTAGATTGCTGGCCAGATCATTAACTTTTGATAATCGCATCATGCACTATATAATTGTGAGAATTTTGCTTCCCCGGTCTTCAAATTTAGCACAAGCCTCTGAGGAGGATTTGATTCTGATGTGGGCTTTTCTTACCGGTCATCAGATCGACTGGGCCCACTTGGTTCGTTACCGAATGCATAAGGCATTACGGGCCAATGCACCTCTCCCTTACCCACAATTGATAACTTTGTTTCTGCGTCATTTTCAAATTCCGCTTGATGATGAACCATTTGTTCAAGTCAAGCGTTCCTTTGCAATTGGTGCTAGTGCAGCAACTTCCTTTGGATACCGTAAGGATCGGAATGGTCAATGGCTGAAGAAAGACGCACTCCCTCCTCAAGATGAGCGTACTCCTTCACCTCCTCCTCAACGAGATGATTCAGCACTCATGAATGAAGTCCTTACCGAATTACGAGGTCTTCGTTCTTATGTTGGTGAACGTTTCGACTCATTGGATACACATTTTGCCGGCATGGATATTCGCCTCACACAGCTTGAAGAGGATGTGGGTTACATTCGTCAGAGTTTCGATCTTCCACCACCACCTCCATCTTCTTAGAATTTAGGTTCTAATTTTATGTCTCTTATAAGCTGTGTATTTTGGCTATGCTACTTAGATTATTATGTTCAGTACTTTATTTATCTTGTAGTATTTGGATTTCAAACTTTTGTGCTTTGATACTATGTGGTTTTGGATTTTAAATTGTTTAGATTCTGGTTTGGTTATGTCTTATTTGTGAGTCTGATTGGTTATGCCTTATACTTTGATATTGATATGTTTCCACTTCATTTTATATTTGGTTTGATTCCCAAGTTCTTTGGCTTTTTTATGTCACCAAAGGGGGAGAAAAATGGGGTGTAGAAAGGCTTAGAAATCAAGTGATCATCAATTCCAAAACATAGGGGGAGTGAATGCAAATTTTATATATATACATTGCTTGCTTGAATCTTGATTTCAGGACTTATATTGTCATCATCAAAAAGGGGGAGATTGTAGAAGCAAATGCCTTTAATGTTTTGATGATGATCATGATGATTTGATGCAAATGATGCAAATGGGCTTTTCAAGTTTAAATTCAAGACAATGATTCAAGATTACAAGCCACAACATCAAGATGATCACTAGTATTTTAGGAAGGGAATTCCTAATTGATATAGCAAAAGGTTTGGCCAAGTAATTTAAGTTAAAAAGTGTTTTTCAAGAGATTTATTCTCTGGTAATCGATTACCAGAGGATGTAATCGATTACCAGTGGCCAAAAATGCTTTACAACAGCTACTAAATATTTGAATTCAAATTTTAGACTGTGTAATCGATTACACAATATTGGTAATCGATTACCAGCAGTTAATAAACGTTTTAATTCAAATTTTAAAAGCTATAATCGATTACACAAATCCTGTAATCGATTACCAGACAAGATTTTCAGAAAAATGTTTCTAAGAGTCACAGCTTCTCAAAAGGTTTTTACATGACCACCAATGGTCTATATATATGTGACTTAGAACACGAATTTGCTCAGAGTTTTTCAGAACAACAAGTGTTTATTCTCTCAAAGAGCAAAATCATTTTATCCTCTTAAGAATTCCTTGGCCAATTCAATTGCAATTCATTAAGGAATCATTTGAGTGCTCAGATTGTAAAATCTATCTCTTTCAAGAGAGATTCATTCTTCTTCTCTTTCTAATTCTCTAAGGGATTAAGAGACCGAGGGTCTCTTGTTGTAAAAGAAATCTAAACACAAAGGAAGGATTGTCCTTGTGTGTTTAGAACTTGTAAAAGGATTTTACAAGATAGTGGAACTCTCAAGCGGGTTGCTTAGGGACTGGACGTAGGCACAAGGGTGTGGCTGAACCAGTATAAATCTGAGTTTGCACTTTCTCTTCCCTTAAACTCTTTTATTTATTATTGTTTTATATTTATATTCAGATTGTTCTATTTGAATTAATATTTAAGAAGTTCATTATTAAGGGAATTTGTAACTTGAATAGAAAGTGAAATAGAATTTTAATTGGGGAAATAGTTTGTAATATCTTAATTCAACCCCCCCCCCCTTCTTAAGATATCTGAGGCCACTTGTCCAACACTAGCCTCCTTCTCCGCGTACATTTGGGCATACTCGTCCGCCACTCTATGCTCGTGGGCCGTAGCTAGATTTAGTTCTTCTTGGTACTTGCTGATGATAGTTAACGTGTTGGTCTCTGTTTCGCATAACCACTGAGACAAGTTTCTTTTGGACCTTGAGCAAGCCTTCAACTCATCTTTCAAGACCATGCTATGTGCTCGTGATTGGTCTCTCTCTTCCCTTCGAAGCTTGAGCTGACTGTTACTGCCCCACAGAGCCCCTCAGAACTTGTTCCGGCCGTGCTCTTCCCTACGAGCCCTCTTGGTCTCTTGTTCCAAAGCATTGGTGGTAGCTATATTTATATCTCTCAGTTCGGCATTCTCCTTTCGGATTTTAAGAGCTGCTGATTTGAACCTTTCTTTGACTGTTTGAGCTTGCTTGAGTTCCGTCCTAAGGGCCTGCACCTCTTCGTCTTCCTCCGGTGCCTCAACTTCCTCCCTTTTAGCGGTTCTCAAACTCGGAAGTCAATCCAAACCTTGCACGTGGGCTTTTAACCACTTACGATAGCCACCGATGGGCCCATTGTTACTGCCCCTGAGTTCCTTGTCCTTCTTTTGCAACACCTCCCATGCCTTGCAGACCTTCTGCAGTGTCTCCATGTTGGTCTTGTTGAAACCTCGTGAAATGACAGGCACGATCTCTTCCTCTAGTGGTGTCCCTCTCATAGGGTAGCCAAGTTGCGTTATCGCAAGAACGGGATTGTAATTGATGCAACCCCTTGTCCCTATCAAGGGAACATTCAGAAATCCTTCGCACGAGATAAGAACTCCGGTTCTTCCTTCTTTCCATCGAGGGAACCAGTTGACAGATGCTCCTTCTCTTTTTGCTAAGAGTTGACCTTCTAGCGGGCAAGCATGCCTCACCTCTTGGTGAAAAAGGTGTGAAACCAACCATACATAAAGAGCTGGAGTATAGCGAACAATCCTTGTACTGCTCTTCTCACATCTTCAGTCAAAGGTGTCATATAGGTCGGCTAACATAGTGATAACCGGGCTTTCCTTGTGGTTATGATAGGCGAGAAAAGCGTCGATTGCTGCTAGGTCCACCAACCCATCCACATTTGGAAAGAGGACTCCTCCGAAGATCAACAGCGCGAGAATGTCTATGAACGGGGCCCATTCGCCTTTACTTGCCAAGATTCTTGCTTTTGCCTCCAAATATTTTCTCAATATTCCAACCACCCCATTTTCGACTTGCTTTCTATGGTCTAATTCATGCGCCGAGATTTGGACTATCTTAGAAATTCTAGCTAATGAGGGATAGAACCCTGAGAAGAGGTATGGTCTCCTTCCCCCTAGAGGACATCTTAGGATCTCTTCAAATTCTTCTACCATAGGTGATAGCTGGAAGTCCCCAAAGGTGAAGCACCTCAACGGCTGATCATAATACTGGGCAAGGGAGGCAATGGCCTCTGTGGTGACTTCTACCATGGCTAAGTCCCAGATTTTACCGTAAGCTTTGCGAAAAGCTTGCCGCTGGAGCTGACCCATTAACTGCCCTAACTCCTTTAGATTGGTGGTCCCTAGGCTCTTGACCTTGACTTGATAGAACCTCCTTTTAAGTGAAGGCATTTGACTGGATCCCATGTTTTACTAAAGTGAACAAAAAATCGGTGCGAATTAAACTCCGACATCTATCATGGGTGGAATGGATGAATGCATGAAGAAATGCATAAAACACAGATGCGATTTATGAATACGGGAGCCTGAGAAATTGTCTCCTTCTTAGATACAACGTCTTGGGGTAGCAAAGTGCCCGACGTATGTATTTAAGAAGGTGGTACGGACCCTCCGTTGGTTTGACAAAGAGAGGGGACCAAAACAGAATCCGTGCGTGATGCATATGCGAAAGGCGCAACACGGGAGTGTACAATATGACAATATTCACAAAATATAAGCAAAAGGGTACATGACACTTTATGCATGGCAGTGTGAAAAAATGGCACGCAGCGTGTCCGCTTCGTGCCCCTATTCAAGGGACCTATATGGGAGAGAGCTAAAAAGGTTTTTAGTGATAATCCCGAAGGTGGTCATATCTCTCTTGATGGTCTCTAGAGGTATCATCCTCTTCGAAGAACATATTGCAGCAGTAGGGACTACTAGCAACAATATGTTATCAAAGAGAAAAACTCTAGATGAGGGTTCACTGTAATCAAGCAAGTCGGAGACCTAGCATGATCACAGATTCACCTCCACTCCTTATGTTCCCACGAACCCGGGTATAGGGCCCTTTTTCAACTCACCGTGTGTGCAAATAGTGTTGGTGTTTGTGTGCATCAAATGAATAAATATTTACCTCATGCATACATTTTAAAACGCACTAAAAGCATCAAAGAGTTATATACACAAGAACATAAGAAAAATAAAGGGAAACCAACAAAGGAGAAAGTCATGATAGAACATTGCACAAGATTAATTGGCCTAACTCTCTAAAAATAGTCCCCAGTGGAGTCGCCAACTGTCGCAACCTACCCTTCGGCAGGAGGGCGACGCGTGACTCGCGGGTGCGTGTTCCAAGAAAGGAATACGCGCGGAGTCGCCATCAATGTTTATTTGAGGAAAACGTTGGAAAAACCAGAAAAGACGTGATCTACGAACTCTAAGTGAAAGGTTCGGGAGTTGTATTTACGCACGGGGAAGGTATTAGCACCCCACGTGTCCGTCACAAGAGACGACAGCCTTTAATCAAATGTGCAAATATGACTTCAATTTATATTCTTTTCCATTTTTACGTTCTTATGTCTTTTTTATGCCTTTTAATGTTTTTATCTTTTTGTGGTCGACAAGGGCGTTTCCCTTTGCTCCTACGTATTCCTCAATTGTGATGAGAAAATTAGACCTACGTAGTTCTTTTGTGAACAAAGCCTTTTGGTTATTTTTTTATCCTTTTTTGCAAGATATGTTTTTTTTTTTAATGAAAGGTCATTTAAGGCGTTGGACCATTAGACAATCTTTCGATTCTTTTGAAAAGTGAGAAAACATTAAGGCATTGGACCATTAATGATTTCTTTATTTTTGAAAGAGGTAACAAAGTTACATATTGATTTTAGGCCTTTTAGAAATCTACACATAACCAATGAAAGCGAAAAAGATCATTTCAAGGCGTTGGACCTTTGAAAATGGCTTTTTTAGGCGATGACAAAAGTTTGGTTTATGAATTAATTTTAGCCTTAGTTTCACTTTGGTTATTAGTCGATTCGATTTAAGAAAGAGAAATCCCAAAGAAAAACTTCTGATTGATTTTTTTGATTTATTTTACTAAAAGATATTTTTGATTATTATATTATTATTTTACCTCTTTTTGGTTTCCAACGTGGTTACGGCATGACCGAACGGTCGGATTTCATTTTAACAGAAATTAACGGATGTTACAATTCAAATGATCGGTGGAAATTTATTTTATTTTTTGATTAGGCGAGAAAATGACTTAAGTAAATGACTAAAGCACGTCAAAAGGGGGTACGGAAAGTAAATGAAATGAAAATAAAAGCACGTGAAAACAAATGAGGACCACTAAGGATACATAGAATGAATTGAAAAGTTCGATTTCGGGAACTTACCGGTTGAAGACCAAAGAACGACGAAGAACGAACGGAGAACGTCGAAGAACAGTTGAAAATCGTCGCGAAATCACCCACGGAAACGTTACGGAAGTGCCTCGGCTTAGATTTTCTTCACGGAAACAATTTTTTTCACTAATTTTAAGTGAATCTCATATACCAGGAGGGTTGAACATTTTTGTTCTTCCCTCCTTCCCCTATTTATAGGAAAAGGAAGGAGATGCTTGCCACTCAGCTTGCCCAGGCGAGCTAGGTTGCTTCCTCCAGAAGCAACCGCCTTTTGGAGGAACATCCTGGAAGGCCCAAGTGGGTCTGGTTGCTATTTGAACCCCCATTTTTACTAAATACACCCCTGCCTTTTTTTTTGTGATTCTTTTTTCGTAAAGTTGCGGAAAGTTACGAATTCCCCAACGATACTTGTTTTCTTTCTGTAATGTTACGGAACCTTACAAATTATGTAATCATCCCTTTTTTGCCTTCCGGAATATTACGGAACTTTACGGATTGCGCACTAACACTTCCTTTTAATTTCCGGCATGTCATGGAACTTCACGGATTGTGCTACGACGCTTTTCTTTTGGCTTCCGGCATGTCTCGGAACTTCACAAATTGCCTAACGATTGGTGCCAAATACCTCGAAGTGGTCAAACGAGGATCGCATCCCTACAACGGATGGTCCCCGCACGAAATTAGGGTATGACAACCTCCAAAGAACTTGTAGAACCTTGGTTTAACTATTTCGCCAAATCATCATCCCATACCAAAAATTTATGCCTCATATCTTCCTACATATTATACAACCGAAAAAGAAACACAAATGACAAAGAAAAAGGTGAAACACACACCAAAAAGCAACAGAAATAGACCACAAAAACACAACGCAAACATAAACACACCACAAACCAAATATATCAAAAGTAAAATTTTCTTACATTCCACTCAGCACATCGCCAAAATATCTTGTCAGGATGCTTCTTGGTTTGAGATGTTAGTTGAATCGTCGCCTTGTTGCACCAACAACGAACAAAAGCGGACCCAAATGATGAACAAGAAGCTCCCATGGATGTCGTACTCTTCTCTGGATTGTGTGAAGCCCTTAACGAAACAACCCAACACTATACGAAGGTGTACCAGTGCGAATCTCAGACCATCATACACCTCTTCTCTGTCGCAATTGAAACCTAGTTCGAGAAGAAGTGATAGTAAACACAACCTCCTTGTGTCAAACGACAATGTTTGGCACTACTAGGAACCCTAATATTCTTTTTGTTTCATTTTAATAAAATTATAATTTAATTAAAATATAATGTCACATGTCAACAAACATGTCGTCAGCTTGCATGTGCATTTATTCCGACGTGGCACCACACGTCACATACCTAAGTGCCCAATTAACGACCACGTAAGTAGATAACGGATTCGGACTAACGGCAGGGACCTCAGACAAAATTTTTGAAATATTTGGGACGTGATTCGAAGAAAAAATTTATTAAGAATCAAATGTCAAAAACTGATATATATCAGGACCAAAAATATATTTAAGTCAAATTTAAAATGTGATGGAGAGATAAGAAATGTAGATAGCCTTTGTGCCGAATATAGTAATCAAATTACATGAAAAGTAAAAAGTGCTATATTAATCTCAATTTATTATATTAAATACATGCTTAAAAAAATCAACGATCCTACAATATAAAATTAATAAACTGGTCTACGAAACTGTTTGTCTCTCTCACAAAATTGAGCCCTCCATATTTAATTTAAAAGCAATATGCATGTGGGTTTTATTTATGTTTCTTTTTTTTTTTTTACCTTTCAATATCTAATATCCTATACTTTTTTTAATTTGATAATTGAAATATGTAATATAAAACACAGATCTTACAATAAATAAAAATAAAAGGAACGATTAATTCCATTAATACAAATTGGTTTAATTTTAGGTTAACAAGATTACTTCTCTAATCTATGTCAAAAAAAAAAAAAAAGATTGCATCTCTAGTCTATGTAAAAAAACAAGGATTGCTTCTCTAATTTCTTTTATAACTTTAATTACTTAACATGCTGATAACATTAATTTTCATTACTGTAGATTATGAATTGATTTTAAAATTATGCTACTAATTTAATTGCTATTAAATTAGAAGTATTTTAAAAATAGCTCGTGCATCTCCCAGGTAACCCTACTCGTAGGTTATTTAAGCCTGACATACTTAATATAAATTTAGCACCCCTTTTCTTTAGAGTCTATTCTCTCTTCTTTTTTTGTTCAATGCCTACAAATGCTTAAGATGACCAGCGAATGTCCCAACATTGATAATTCAGATATGAATTATTTTTTTTTATTAAAAAAGGGCAATTAAAACAGATAGATCACGAGTTGTCCAAAACACAAGGCCAACCTATGATCATCCTTCAACATCTACTTCTAGAAGCACTACACATGATGTCTCGATATACCTATGCGGGTATTATTCTACGTGTGTCTCGATATACTTTCATTACCTCACGTTAGATATATACACTTATATTTTAGCAAATTCACCAAAATATAAGGACGCAGTTTAAAATTTCACGTCGATTCGTGTGTGACTATATACATTGAAATGTAAAGGAAAGCACTATCTTCTACTTCTGGTGGCTGCTGCTTTGCATTGGAAATGCTGTCGCTTTACCCTGGACATACCACTATCACTGACACTTCCTTCACCCATAGTATCGTGAACGTCAGAAAATTCTGACATTTGCGTTCGCAAGGGAACAAGGTAACAATCATCCTTGGTGTTTCGCGTCCGCTGCTCCTCGTGGCGTTTCACATTTTCTGATATCTGATGGAAGGTTTTGTTTATCTTTGCAATGCCCCTTTCAACAGGCTCCACCACATGTGAAACTGTAAACTTCATGTCATCAACAATCTGAAACATAAAAGACGGCGGATAACAGCCACAGTAAGACAGATATGAGAAGATTTAAAGGTTGAACTGGATAAGTGTTCACATCTCACAATTTCACCGCTTCCAACAACCACATCACGAACACTCTGGGTAAATTTCATAGGATTTTTTTCTCTCTGATTATTATGTGCTCCCAGCCACGTTCTTGTTGAGCGCTGACTGTCTTGAACTTCCTCAGGGTCCAGAGGCGATCCTAGCGATGCATAGTCGTCCATCACTGCTACGTTACGAATACATCTCTCTCCCATTTTGTAAGGTTCTGCTGGGAAGACATAAAGGTGCACAACAGCAGCCACAGCCATCTGTTCACAAATTTTAAGATGAGAAACCACATCAAAAAACTCACAAGTCTTCCCAGAACTTCAAAATGATTTGTTTCCAGTGAAATACACTCAAGAATTTATAGTTTAAACATACTCCTCCGTCTCTAAGTATAAGACCCTTTCAACTAATTCACACCCCTTAAAAAAAGTAGTTAATTTAGTTAATCACATCGAATTTGTCAATTATTTGTACACTCATTTCAAAATTGTCATTTTCTTATCTCTCTATTCACTTGATTGTTTTTCATTAATGTTTGGAGAGAGAATAATCAAATAAGGGTATGTAGGAAAAATTAATTAATACATCTAAAAATTAGAAAATGATCTTATAAAAAAAGACAAATAAATTTCTGAAAAGGGTCTTATAATTAAGGATGGAGGGAGAATAAGCTATCATATTAAAAGGAAGAAACCTGACTTAACATACCACTTTACATACAACAGATAACCAGTCTAGCCTTGAGTAAGTAACCAGAATGAGCCTGTCGCAGTTGTAAAGCAAACTAGCAAAGCAGTATCTGATCGCAAAAGAAGCTCTAGAAAATAGAAACCTACTAATATTTGAGGTTCATGAATGTTCATTTCATGTACTACTGAAATCCTTCTAGAAAATAGTTTTACATCTATGCACGTCCCTGATACCGGACATTCAGGACCAGGGACGCAGGGACATAAATCTATAAAACATCTAAACCAGCGCATCCTTTAAAGCCTTAATTACCCTACCATGGATCAATGCTCACACACAAGTGTTTTGCTGGCTTCCAGAAAGGAGAGCTTGCTGAAGTAATGCAAAATTTGATCGGAAACAAAAAGCTGGTTATAGTGATCACCTGTAAATAAAATTACAGATGAAGGAGTGCTAGGAACACACTGTCTAACACTCCTTCAAACAGTCTCTCTTGGTTAAAATTTTATTGAAAATTAAAAAATTAGGAGAAATCATTAAATATGATATGAGACCCACAAAATTGTCATTTCCAATAAATTTTAAGCAATAAAAGGTGTGTTTGGAGGAGCATGTCAGAGAGTGTTTTTAGCATTTCTCATTACAGATGATATATATATATTCCTTATTCAGATCAGTATTGTTAAAAAACAGCAATGGTGCTGCCATGGCAGTTTTGGAGCCTCTTTGCCACTGGCAATCTGCCATACCATGTTTTATGGCACTGTCCGCCATTTCCGATATAGTGCCCGCCATTGATGTTGTGTTCATGGCGTGTGTGGTGGCTATGGCAGAAGGTTTGTTAAATTCTATTTTCTGTTTTTTCCTTTAGCTGTTCCTTTTTAAAATTCTATTTCCTTTTGCTTGTTTTCTTCCCATTCTTCTCTGCTTCTACTCACTTCTTTTCCTCCTTTTTTAATCATGTTTTTTTCTTTGCTTCTCTCGATCTATTATTCTGTTTTTTAATTACAAATATTTATGTTTTCATTTATCAAAAATATTATTTTGCTTTTAAAATTTTACTGCTTTTTTTTATTTTGATTAAAAAACTATTATTATTTTTATCTTGTTAACTATGTTGTTTTATAGTTCATGTGTGTGGTTAATCTCAGATTAGAATGAAAGATCAAGATTAAAATCTTTTAAATTTAAATTAAAACATCATTTAACTATCTCTATAAGATTTACCAAACAAAAAATCAAATATCTTAAGATTTAATTTCTTACGTCCTAAAATATTTCAAACCTATCATCACCATAACCACCACTGCCATGACCGCTTCTGCCACAACTGTCATGGCTGCCACTGCAACCACCACCATGATGGTCAACCACTACCACCGCCACCATGATTGTTGTTGCTGTTACCACCACCACCACCACCACCATGATTGCCGCCATGATCTCGTGGTGGCAACAACAATAGTCAAGGCAACAATTACAGCAGAAGTGACAACAATGGTGATGGGTGTCGTGGCGATCTTGATGTAAATTAAATTTTTAGGATATTTGATTTTTTGTTGGTTAAATTAGTTTATTGGTCCTCTAATTTATTTTTTAAGTTCGATTTGATCCTCTAATTTTTTTGAGATTAAATTTTATCTTTCTGTCTAAATTGGACCAATGGTATTTAGAAACACTTTGTGAATACTTAAAATCACTTAGTGATGGTTTTAAACAGCCACAAAACATACATTTAGATGGTAGAACCAAATTTAGATAGTAGGACCACTCAAATTAATTTAGACAATGGGACCAAATTGAACCCGAAAAGAAATAGAGGACCAAATCAAACGAAATAAATAAATTAGAAGACCAAAAAACTAATTTAATAAATCTTATAGAGATTTTATGGTTAAATGAGTTTTTAATTTGAATTTAAATATATATATATATATATATATATATATATATATATATATATATAACTTCGTACCCCATTGTCCAGAGGCTCTTCGCTATGCGAAGATATGGGGGAGGGATGTTGTACGCAGCCTTACCCTTGCATATGCAAAGAGGCTGTTTCCGGATTCGAACCCATGACCAACAAGTCACCAAGGCACAACTTTACCGCTGCATATATATTTGTTCGCCCTGATTTCCATAGGCTGCCACTCCATCCGCCATATGTATATGGTGGATTTTTGGCTTACCGCTATAAGCCACCATCCACTATTTATGTTAACAGTTTATAGTTCATTCATTTATTTCAATTATTACCATTTGTATCAATTCTGGATAACAGTTTCTAGAGGGATAGCAGGATGGCTGCTATACACAAATGCTCAAAGATAAAAAGAATATCTAAAACCAAAGACATTCATAATTATTAATAAAAAGTCATAATTTAAAACACAATGAAAAAGAGGAAGAAGACCGCATTAAATATAAAAAAAGAATAGACTCAACAGAGAGGGTATGTGAATAACACAGATGAAAAAATGAGCAGAGATGGACTGCAAGTGAGAGGGCATGCGAGTGTGAACAACAAAGCACAACACAATTGAATAGAGACCAGCATGAACAGAGACAGGGTGTGATGAAAGAGAGGACAAGAACAGAGACCCGTGGGTGAAAAGTGGCTGGAAAATGCAAGGCTTAGCCAGAAATGAGATCAGCTAAGTGTGAATAATCAAGCAAGTGTATCAAACTCTAAAATGTTTCTAATGCCCAAAATGGAGGTGAAAGCACAAAAATGTAAATGAAAGGGTTGAAAAAACTCAAAATGGGGAGAAAGATGGATTTTAATCCCTCTTCAGCATCACAATGGCCCGTGTGACAGGTGCAATGCACAGGACCCTGTAGCCACCTTATATCAAACTTTAAGCAGAAGAAACAACAACAATAATAATAATAATGTGTTTATGTGCATCCATATAATCCTGCCTAGGGTAGCTTTGCTATTCTTAGCCGGTCCCAAGCCCGGATAAAAGGAGAGGGTTGTGTTAGGCTTTCGACAGCCAACGTTAAACTTTGTCGAATCTCTATGACATGGATCAATTACGTAATAATGTGAATGCTAGGTCGTTGCCCGGAAGCAACGCGCTGTATGGCTCGAGTACAGTGTCAAAAGAGCAAGAGCCGCTGCATCGCCGCCCGGATGTAGTGAAAAGTAAGCAAGGGTTCCCACATTTTCGTGAACGGGTGTGGGTAAAGAAGCTAGTTCATGACAGGAGGATTCGCTTTGGTACATGGAATATAGGCACACTTACTGGAAAATCTATGGAAATAGTGGATGTTATGGTAAGGAGGAAGATCAATTTTATGTGCCTACAAGAAACTAAGTGGACAGGTGAAAAAGCGAAAGAATTAGACAACTCGGGATTTAAGCTGTGGTATACGGGAAAAATCAGATCAAGAAATGGGGTAGGGATTATTGTGGACAAGGAGTGGAAGAAGGATGTCGTGGATGTAAGAAGAGTAGGAGATCGTATCATAGTCTTAAAATTGGTAGTGGGACAGGACACCTTTAATGTTATTAGTGGGTACGCACCTCAGGTTGGGTTAGCAGAACACTTTAAGGTAAAATTTTGGGAGGATCTAGAAGGGGTACTTCAGGATATACCCCAAGGAGAGAAAGTTTTCCTAGGAGGGGATCTCAATGGACATGTAGGTAGCGTGGCTAGAGGTTTTGAGGGGGTGCATGGGGGTTTTGGCCTAGGGGAGATGAATGGGGAGGGTAAATCCATCTTGGAGTTTTCGGAGGCTTTGGATCTTTCTATAGCCAATACATGGTTTAAGAAAAGAGAGGAACATCTTATCACTTACAAAAGTGGAGGGACATGTTCTCAGATAGATTTCTTCCTTATCAGGAAGTCTGATAGGAAGTATTGCTTGAACTGTAAAGTTATCCCGGGAGAGAGCTTGACTACCCAACATAGAGTTTTGGTTATGGACGTAAGAATTAGAGATAGGACAAAGAGAAGAAGTCCTCTGGTAGCACCAAGGATCAAATGGTGGCACTTGAAGGGTGAGAAACAAGAAATCTTCCAACAAAAGATATGGGAGGGTTGGTGTGGACAATCACAAGGAAGTGCAAATGATATGTGGAACAAGATGTCCCAAGAGATTATTAAAGTGGCTAAAGAGACGTTGGGTGAATCTAGAGGTTTTGGACCTAGGGGTAAAGAATCGTGGTGGTGGAATGAAAATGTTCAGAGCAAAGTTAGAGTAAAAAAGGAGTGTTTCAAGGAGTGGTCTAGGTGTAGAAATTCTGAAACTTGGGATAAGTATAAGATAGCTAGAAATGAAACCAAGAAGGCGGTGAGTGAGGCAAGAGCCCAAGCTTTTGACGGACTATACCAAGCTCTAGGAACCAGGGACGGAGAAAGATCTATATATAGGCTTGCTAAGGGTAGAGAGAGGAAGACTAGAGATTTGGATCAAGTAAAGTGTGTTAAGGATGAAGAAGGCAAAGTCTTAGTGCAGGAAAAAGATATCAAGGAAAGGTGGAAGGCGTATTTCCACAACTTATTTAATGATGGATATGGATATGACTCTAGCAGTCTAGACACAAGAGAAGAGGACCGGAACTATAAGTACTATCGTCGGATTCAGAAACAGGAAGTAAAGGAAGCGTTGAAAAGAATGAGTAATGGTAAGGCGGTGGGGCCAGACAACATACCTATTGAAGTGTGGAAAACTCTTGGAGATAGAGGTCTTGAGTGGCTCACCGAACTCTTTAACGAAATTATGAGGTCAAAATGCATGCCGGAGGAATGGAGGAGAAGCACGTTAGTGCCAATCTATAAGAACAAGGGGGATATACAAAATTGTGCAAATTATAGGGGAATCAAGCTCATGAGTCATACCATGAAATTATGGGAAAGAGTGATCGAACGGAGATTAAGAAAGGAGACTCAAGTTACTGAGAATCAATTTGGTTTCATGCCGGGAAGGTCGACCATGGAAGCGATTTATTTATTACGGCGGGTGATGGAGCAATATCGCATGGCCCAACAAGACTTGCACTTGATTTTTATTGACTTGGAGAAAGCGTATGATAGAGTGCCTAGAGAGATTTTGTGGAAAGCTCTAGAGAAGAAAGGGGTTAGGGTTGCATATATTCGAGCTATCCAAGATATGTATGATAGGGTATCGACTAGTGTTAGGACACAGGGTGGAGAGTCAGACGATTTTCCCATCACAATTGGTTTACATCAAGGGTCAACCCTTAGCCCCTACCTTTTTACCTTAATTCTGGATGTCCTCACGGAACAAATCCAAGAGATAGCGCCGAGATGCATGCTTTTTGCAGATGACATAGTCCTCCTTGGAGAGTCGAGGGAGGAATTGAATGAGAGGTTGGAAACTTGGAGACGAGCTCTAGAAACACATGGCTTTCGCCTAAGCAGAAGCAAATCGGAGTATATGGAATGTAAGTTCAACAAAAGAAGGAGGGTTTCTAACTCAGAGGTGAAAATAGGAGACCATATTATCCCTCAAGTCACACGGTTTAAATATCTTGGGTCTGTAATACAGGATGATGGGGAAATTGAAGGGGATGTGAATCATCGCATTCAAGCAGGATGGATAAAATGGAGAAAAGCATCGGGGGTGTTATGTGATGCAAAGGTACCGATCAAGCTAAAGGGAAAGTTTTATCGGACTGCGGTAAGACCGGCGATTTTGTACGGAACAGAATGCTGGGCGGTCAAGAGCCAACATGAGAATAAAGTCGGTGTAGCGGAGATGAGGATGTTGCGGTGGATGTGTGGTAAGACTCGACAGGATAAAATTAGAAACGAAGCTATTAGAGAGAGGGTTGGAGTAGCGCCTATTGTAGAGAAGATGGTGGAAAATAGACTTAGGTGGTTTGGGCATGTAGAGAGAAGACCGGTAGACTCTGTAGTGAGGAGAGTAGACCAGATGGAGAGAAGACAAACAATTCGAGGCAAAGGAAGACCCAAAAAGACTATAAGAGAGGTTATAAAAAAGGATCTCGAAATTAATGGTTTGGATAGAAGTATGGTACTTGATAGAACATTATGGCGGAAGTTGATCCATGTAGCCGACCCCACCTAGTGGGATAAGGCGTTGTTGTTGTTGTTGTTGTTGTATGTGCATCCATATACAATACAGATATAGATCAATCTACAAACCAAGAAAAACAAATATCCATACCTGTGACACAGGCCTATGGTTTTCATGTATAGATTACAAATGATAATGAAATAAATGAATAAAGGTTAGACTCATTCATAAAACAAAAAAAAAATAATGATTAGAATATATCAGTACACCTTAAAATCTAAATATCTAAATATTTACTAATTTAATAATGCTGTAACAGACAAGATAATATAAATTATGAGCACCACAAGTAGCTTACCTCTATACAGATGATGTAGTCTTGAATACGTGCTTTCAACTCCCGAGCCAATGATCCCCTAAAAGCTCCCATATAAAAAAGAAATGCAACAGCCACACTTTGCCACCATGTCAGGAAGACAATTGACTTAAAAGTTAGAAACTTTGCCAATGGTTTGATTGGTTTCAACTTATCTTTAATAACAGCATAGAACTGTACAAGGCAATATAGGGCCCATGTCTGACTAAAGTTAAGAACTAGTGCCAAGTAAGGATACCTGCAAGCAGCCAAGCACAACAGTGAATTAGATTACAAAGGGACAAAAACTTACTGCTACCCAACCCTGCACCCCTCCCCACAAAAGGGTAAAAGGTATACCTATCTATCTATCTATAGATAGATAGATAGAGAGAGAGAGAGAGAGAGAGAGAGAGAGAGAGAAGGTATATATATATATAGATAGATAGATAGAGAGAGAGAGAGAGAGAGAAGGGAGGGGGGGGGGGTGAGGGGGGAGAGGAGGGATCAAATTAACTTTGACAACTATTACACAATTCTATAACTTTCAACTGGATAATATTTTCTTAAAACTCACCATTGGATTGAAAGTTTTTTTCACATAGATCACATATTCAAAATTTCATATTAATCCAAAATCATTTGTTATCTCATTCATATAAATTAAAATCGATGCAATATAAATATTTCAAAATATACTAAAATATAGATCATTTGATTACCTTCTTGTTCAATTATGAGAAAATTTGATACAACAATTTTAGTAATATGTAGATATAGTTCAACAGTTAGATCAATAAAAATCATATTGTATGTCAAGTTATAAAAATAGTGTAATAGTTATCAAAATTACATCGGTGTCATTTGATCTCTCCTCATATATATATATATATTACATGCCTTATGCAGTATTTTACATTTTATATAGAAGGTTCATGAGTGATTTTATATTTTACATGCCTTCCTCATGCAATATTTAGATTTCCTTGATCTTGAAGACACAACTATGGTAGCATCAACTCCTAACCACGGTCATAGACGCTTTTTATTATACCATGTCAATAACCAATTCTCCATAAATCTTAAACAGATAGGAGGAGATACAAGAATGATTTTTATCTCTCTAATAGTACACATGTAAACAATATCAAGACACATGACAATATAATCTTACCCATATTTCCATTCAAACTTCCCCTCTCCATAAACCCCAAAAGATTCAAGAATTATTGCCACTATTGCACAAATCATCTTCAGTATCATCTGGAATGAAGATTTCAGTGAGCAACAAGAGAGGCATTTACTTCACATAGAAACTGCTAGTAGGAGAATAGGGGGAGGTGTGTATAATTACTCAATTTAAATCATACATACATATTGTACAATGCCAATTTTCACAGATTGATAGAACTCAGGGCCTAGATTCCAATCCTCCAAGAAGAGATTTAAGGGAAATGGATGCTCTACAACTCCATATGCATATGCTTCTTTCAGAAGAGGAATAATGGATTCTGTTAGGCTCATGCTTTCCATAAATTGAATTGTTTTCTCCTCACCACCTATAATAAAAAAAAATGTTGTAATTAAGTGCATTACAACTTCACAAAATTCAACCTCCAAATAAATTTGAGATGCATCACATTCTGTTCTTACAGTCATGAGTATACATTCAGGTCTCACAGATTTCAAATTTTTTTATGAAGCTTCAAATTTGAGGGAGGGAGGAAAAGAGGAAAGCTCTATTAAAAGATCTCAACTTTACACACACACACACAAACAGTTGGTACAGTTAATGAAAATGATATGGGTATACAATCCATTTGACATACCTAAGCAAGCTATCAAATATCTCTCAAAGCAGTATAATGCAAAAGCTTCATAGCATTCTCGGATAATTTCACTGTTAAATGCTGCATCAGAATTCAATACTGACAAAAACTGCAACATACAAACATCAGAACTTAAGAATGCATTATTACATTCTATTTTAGAAAAGAAACATAAAATAAAAAGACTAAGAACTGGATTATCAATTATGTACAGCTAGCAGAAATGCTAGTATTAATGCTTGATGTAACTCAGTGCTGACGATCCTTGTGCAAAAATAAGCCAATATTTTCTGAAATTTGTATTACTGTTATGAGAACATGATTTGGGAGTATACTATGAATAAAAAGGAAGCAGTTGTTCATTTAAGTATCGATCAATCAATCAATCAATCATTAGATACCATAGATCATTCTTTGATGATAAAACTTCCTAAAAATAACTAAGTCCCCCAACATCCACAAGGGCCGGAAGAGTGGAATTGAGTTGCATCTCTCTGGGACAGGGCATTGTTCAATTCTTGAATAAACTCTATGGGGAAAGGCCATACTGTTTTGCTCCCAGCCTGAAGGGAGTTGGGATCTTGGAGTTGGCTGTGCTCACCCATGGCATGAGTCCATGGCCACCCAAAAGATCCAAGCGATCAAGTTAAAAGTACAGCATTTTAGTTTTAAAGTCAAAGAAACTGATGCATAAAGTCTTACACCTCCACAACTAAATAGTTCTTTATGCAAAAAGCAAAGAAAATTGATCGTGAAGCTGAAAAACAAAACTCACTAAACATTTGCTACAAAGTATTTTCCAACCTACTTCCATGAGCTAGCAATTATGTTTATCCAATAACGAAAAATTGGAAATAGTGGCAAGATGAAAAATATTTAGACTGCATAAAATAAAGTAAAAAAAAAACAAAAAAACATGGATGTTCATTTATAAGCATAAATGTCATAAATCCATGTAAGAAAAAAGTAATATTAAGAGAACCGATAGTAATAGACAATTTACTTGGTGTCTCTTACCGATTCCAATGCATAAACAGGAACCATTAAAATGAGACCAATCAAAAACTTCTGTTCCTGTAAAAGTATAATTGAAAAAATAAAAAAGATTTAGCTATATGCAATATTATGAAAGGAAAGGGCAATTAAACACTGAGGTGAAACAGCAAGTCAGTCAAAAGGGAAAACAGGATGCACCTCAGGTTGATTATAGGCGGCTAAATGCTCGAATACTAAATACATGGAGAGAACAAGAGCAACAAGCACAAATATACTTGCACTGAAGACTGTAAAACTCACAGTTCCCGTGGAATCCACACCTAAGTTTTGGTGCCACATATTCTCTGCTCTGCCAGTAGACTCAATTGGGATAAAAAGAAATACGGAAGAACACAGAATCCCCACCAAACCCATTCAATAACTGGTTGTCACAAATGGTGTTCCATTCATCACTTCCATGATACCCTACTACTACTAGTGTGTTCGGTATTGTGGTAGAGACGTGGTTTTTAAATGCCGTATTGGAAGCAAATAACTTCAATTTCCACGTTTTTACATAGAATTGATGTGATTTCTCTTATGGAAACTGGTCTGTCAAGTGTCTATGCTTCCCCATAAAGCTCTTATTTTACCTAAGTTTCCCTCTTTCTGTCTTGGTATAACACCAATCCTCAAATTTAATACTCAAATGTAGAACTAACACACTGCACCAACAATTGACAACAGTTCTTGCTTTTTACTCAAATGGAAAATCCAGAACAAGATAGCACAAGAATCCTGCATTGACAATCATATTAATTAATGATTAACAAAAATTAAAACAAAAAATAAAAATCTCTAATATGTGCTTCAAGGCAAGTACTGGCAGTTCATTTCAATTACTAAGTGTATACAGTTATAATCTTTAGCAAAGGTAAACTAAACTACCAGAAACATAAAACCTTCGATTTTACAACATTAGTTTGAAAAATAATGATATTAATAATAAAAAGAAAAAAAAAAGCGAAAGGAGAAAACCCTAGTCTTCGGAAAAGAAATACAGTGGGTGAGGAAACAAAGCACTCACAGCTTTGGAAACAGAAGAACGATAACGATGCCACCCAAAAACCAGCGAAAGAAAATTGAGAAGAGAGTTCAAACCTGTTTCTTTCTCTCGACTCTTTATTCTTCTATTTATTTTTTTATTTACCGGGAAAATGGTGATGGGTGCTTTTTACCAGAACAGAACGGAGTGTGCTTTCACACTTGGAACTTGGAAAACGAAAATGGCTGAACTCGACAAATAAAATAAAAATATTATTTGGATTGAACTTGGGCGAAGGTAACGAAATCTCGATGAAATATTTTATGGATTAAATTAAATTGATTTGGAAGTTTCCGGTCTTTTAAGGTTTAATGTCATTTTTTTAATGTTTGTTTATAAAGTTTTAGGTTAAACTATACGTTTCGTGCACCTAATTTTTCTAATCCATGAATTTAATTCCCTCCCAAAAATTTCTCAATTTTTGTTCAACAATTAAATTTGTTGCGTTGACTACTATTTCTAACATTGACTTGATGACATGACACTGTAGTTACTCATTAGCTACGTATTAAGTAATGTTAATAACTTAATTAGGCAATTTAAAAAAATGTTAAGAAAAATTAAATTAAACCCTAAAATTATCCAATTTTGTTGATGGAGATCATTGGGGATGTGCATCTCACACAAGGTTAGAGGGGAGCAACACATGAGGGTTCAATTTACTGTTCCAGGTAAGATTCCTGACAATGGTGGGGGAATATTTGGGTCGTAGGAAAAGTTGGAAAATGTGATCCGGGATTTGTGTTTTTAAATTGCTTTTAGTCCTCAATTAGGATATTTTATAAGTGTAAAATGTGGGTACTTGTTGGATGCTAGTTGAATATTTGTATGCATGTGGGGTATATTGTTCTATTGTGATGGTATTTGGGTTTAGATTTCATTTTTTACACCTGCCATGGATGGTATATTACAAGTTAGCCATGGAAGTTTAAATAATTTCAAGAAATAGTTCCTATAATGGTAGATTCGAGGAAAAA
Organism: Glycine soja; assembly: GCF_004193775.1. Lineage (NCBI taxonomy): Eukaryota > Viridiplantae > Streptophyta > Magnoliopsida > Fabales > Fabaceae > Glycine > Glycine soja. The sequence continues at coordinate 35,713,117 of NC_041015.1, read as the reverse complement.
TTGAAATAATCAAATTTTGGGTTGAATTTGGTTAGTGTATATTTATTGCTTTTTAAGTTTCATTATTTATTGGCATTTATATCGTGTACTGCATATATTCATTAGTTATATCTTGCATTATTTATTCCAGGCCAATTGAATTGGTTATTATAAGGGTGAGTATACACCACTCGGGAATGTTCATTTATGAGCCTTGTACTATGTATGTGGAGGGTAGATTGCATGAAATTGATTAGGATTTTGATTTGGATAAGTTATCATATATTGAGTTTACAAATGAGGCAAAGAGGTTGGGGTTCAAACATTGTGTCGCAACCTACCCTTCGGCGGGAGGGCGACGCGTGACTCGCAGGATGCGTGTTCCACGAAAGGAATACGCGCGGAGTCGCCACCAACGTTTATTTGAGGAAAACGTCGGAAAAACCGGAAAAGACGCGATCTACAAACTTTTAAGTGAAAGGTTCGGGAGTTGTATTTACGCGCGGGGAAGGTATTAGCACCCCACACGTCCGTCACAAGGGACGACAGCCTTTAATCGAATGTGCAAACATGACTTTGATTTTTACGTTCCCTTTTATGTCCTTATATCCTTTATACCCTTTTTATATTTTTTCTCTTTTTGTGGTCGACAAGGGTGTTTCCCTTTGCTCCTACGTATTCCTCAATTGGGATGAGAAAATCAGACCTACGTAGTTCTTTCGGAACAAAGTGTTTGGTTTAAGTTTGTTTTTTGTCTTTTTTGCAAAATATGTTTTTTATTTGAACAAAAGGTCATTTAAGGTGTTGGACCATTAAACGGTCTTTTGATTTTGAAAGGAGAGAAACGTTAAGGCATTGGACCATTAACGATCTCTTGTTTTTGAAAGGAGAGAAACATTAAGGCATTTGGACCATTAACGATCTCTTGGGGTGGTCGACAAAAGCGGGGCTTTTGCTCCTACGTATCCTCAATTGCGATGAGGAAATCAGACCTACGTAGTTCTTGCAAAAGCGGTAAAGTCACATGTTGATTTTATGCTTTTGAACGGTCCGTGTTAACCGATAAAAGCAAAGAGGACCGTTTAAGGCGTTGGACCTTAAAACGGTTTTTAGTGATTTTTCGGAAAAAAACTTGATTTGTGAGTTGATTTTAGTCTTAGTTTCACTTTGGTTATTAATCAATTCATTCAAGGAAACTTCCAAAGAAAAACGTCCGATTGATTTTTTTTATTATTTTATTCAAAGATATTTTGATTATTTTATTATTATTTTTCAAGATATTTTGATTATTTTATTATTATTTTACTTTTTTTGGTTTAACCGAGGTTATAGCGTGAACGATCGGTTAGATTTCGTTTTAAAAGTGATTAAATGAGATTACAACACAAATGATCGGTTGAAATTCATTTTATCATTTATTAGGTGAGAAAACGGCTTAAATAAACGGTAAAAGCGCGTTAAAGACAGAAGAAAAGAAATCGAAAATGAACGAAATTAAAGTGAAAGTACACAAAACAAGAAATGAATTGAAAGTCTCGGATTCAAAAACTTACCCGTTGAAGAACGAAGAACGGATGAAGAACGGTGAAGAACGACGAAGAACGATGAAGAATTTCCACATAATCGCTTACGGAAGCGTTACGGAAGTACTTCGACTTGATTTTTCTTCACGAAAACGTGTTTTTTTGCCCAAAATAGCCGAAATGCATAGCCAAAGGGGTCTTGAACATTTTGAAACAGCTCCCCCCTCCCCTATTTATAGAAAAAAAGGGAGGTGCTTGCCGCCCAAAGACTTAATGAAAAAGATTTCTAAGCGCACCCGAATTACTAAGTTCACCCCCCTTTTCGTATTTTACGGAAAAGTTACGGAAGCCTTACAGAACTGTTTTCGAATTTGATTTTCATCTTTTTTCTCTTCCCTTTCACCAATGTTAAGTGGAATATGCTTACCCAAGGTTTTCGGAAATTTTACGGAAGTATTACGGAAGCCGCGGAAGCCCCGAAAACCATTTTTCAAAAACGTGGAGGAGCTTGCCGCCCAGTTGCTTCCTCCTTAAGCAACCCAACTTTCAAAATGTTCTGGAAGGGCCTAGATTTGAATTGCTGTTTACACCCCTATCTTGATAAGTTCACCCCCTTACCTTTTTTGGTGATTCTTTTTTCGTAAAGTTACGAAAACTTACGAATCTCGTAACGATACTTGTTTTCTTTCCGTAATGTTACGAAACCTTGCGGATTACATAATCATCCCCTTTTTGACTTACGGAATGTTACGGAATCTCACTTAATTATGCAACGATGCTTCCATTTGATTTCCGGTGTGTCACGGAAACTTACGGATTGTGCATCAATATTTTTTGGTTTTCCGGCATGTCCTGGAATTTCACAAATTGCCTAATGATGGGTGCCAAGCACCTCACAAGGACCAAAGAAAGGTCGCATGTCATCAAGCAAAGGTCCCCGGACGAAATTAGGGTATGACAGTTGCCCCTCTTTACTTGTCTTTTATTGGAGATAAAAGGAAAGTAAAGACAAGACACTAATTTCGTTCCTCTCGATTTGACGAGAGTCGCGGGTGACCATAAAATCTCCACATGCAAATGACTTGTTGTTCCCGGAATTTCACAAATTGCCTAATGATGGGTGCCAAGCACCTCACAAGGACCAAAGAAAGGTCGCATGTCATCAAGCAAAGATCCCCGGACGAAATTAGGGTATGACACTAATTTCGTTCCTCTCGGTTGACGAGAGTCGCGGGTGACCGTAAAATTTCCGCATGTAAATGACTCGTTGCTCCCGGAGGAACAAAAGGTGCAGAAGACTATGTCATTCTCTGCTTGTCATCGGGCCCGCCGCCTCTGGATGACACAAGGGTGCGGATAACCGTAAGGTATCTCCGCGTGTCATCGGGCCCGCCGCCTCTGGATGACACAAGGGTGCAGAATGACCAAATTTTGTCTCTGCGTGTCATCGGGCCCGCCGCCTCTGGATGACAAAAGGGTACGGATAACCGTAAGGTATCTCCGCGTGTCATCAGGCCTGCCGCCTTTGGATGACACAAGGGTGCAGAATGACCAAATTTTGTCTCTGCGTGTCATCGTGTCTCTGCGTGTCATCGGGCCCGCCGCCTCTGGATGACAAAAGGGTACGGATAACCGTAAGGTATCTCCGCGTGTCATCAGGCCCGCCGCCTCTGGATGACACAAGGGTGCAGAATGACCAAATTTTGTCTCTGCGTGTCATCGGGCCCGCCGCCTCTGGATGACAAAAGGGTGCGGATAACCATAAGGTATCTCCGCGTGTCATCGGGCCCGCCGCCTCTGGATGACACAAGGGTGCCGAATGACCAAATTTTGTCTCTGCGTGTCATCGGGCCCGCCGCCTCTGGATGACAAAAGGGTGCGGATAACCGTAAGGTATCTCCGCGTGTCATCGGGCCCGCCGCCTCTGGATGACACAAGGGTGCAAAATGACCAAATTTTGTCTCTGCGTGTCATCGGGCCCGCCGCCTCTGGATGACAAAAGGGTGCGGATAACCGTAAGGTATCTCCGCGTGTCATCGGGCTCGCCGCCTTTGGATGACAAAAGGGTGCGGATAACCGTAAGGTATCTCCGCATGTCATTGGGCCCGCCGCCTCTGGATGACACAAGGGTGCATGTCACATGACCTCAGGGTCAGTATGACAAAGATTATGGGGCGGCCGACAAAAGCAAGGCTCTTGCTCCTACGTATCCTCCAATGAGGAACTCAGACCTACGTAGTTCTAGATAACTTGTGAGACTTGAGAAAGTCTCCACCAGAAGATGCCTACATCTCCGGAAAGGGTGCAGATGACCATATTGGCCTCTGCTTATCAATCACACTCGAGGTGCGGATAACCGTAAGGTGTCTCCGCGGGCTACCAGCTCTTGGGTCATGGTAACAGAAAGCGGTGCGGTCGACAAAACCGAGGCTTTTGCTCCTACGTATCCTCCCATGAGGAACTCAGACCTACGTAGTTCTTGATAACTTGTGAGACTTGAAAAAGTCTCGGTGTTTTCTCCACTAAAATGCAAACATGCTTTAGTAAAGAGATAAATATTCCAACTGATTAGAGCAGCATACGCTTTTTTGAGTGAAAAACAATGCGTTTACCGGGGAAGGAGAGTCTGCTGATGAAATCCCCCATAACCTTAACTGAGATTTTGGATGTTAGCATTTCGTTTCTAAATGAACATTTAGAGGAAACATTGGGTTCGACAAAATAGAAGAAAATCACTCAAAGTGTATCAATCTCGCACAGGTAAGTGTTTCATCCTAATTCCGAACCATAGATATATCATGACTTGACTTTGCAAATTATTTCCTATCAAATCAAAAATTACATGTGTGATCATGGATCAATAGGACTTCCCTTGGGAATGGGTTCTTTTGGTGGGTTTTTCGGCTTTTGTGTGTTTTTGGCTTTTGATTTTTTGTTGGCTTTTCCTTTTCTGTTTTTGTTTAGTGTGGGGCGAAAAAGTCGCTAGCGCACTGATTTTGGTTGGCAATTAAAGGGAGAAGACCATTTTAGGTCATGGTTTCCTTTCCTTCTTTTTGTTCATTTGGTGACAATTCTGTATTGTTCAGATATTGTCCGGTCTAAAGACCTCTCTGCACATTTCTTCTGGTTTCTTTGACCAGGAGCTTTCTTCTTTTTTTTTTTCTTTACTTTCTCTCATTCTTTGGTTGGGACTTTTCTTTCTTTTCTTTTTTCTTTCTCCCTCTCTTTGATTAGGAATTTCCTTGCTTCCTTTTTTCCTTTGATTGGAAACTTTCCTTCTCTTTTTCTTTGATTGGAAATTTCCCTTCTCTTCTTTTTTGCTTCCGAAGGTAAGGATTGACATTCTCACCCTGGGTCAAGGTTTATGGTGAGTCAGGATTTTGGCTCAAGACTTGTAGAATGGCTAGGCATGGTACATGTCAGGGTTTGGTTTGGTTCAAGGACAAAAAGGGATGCCCCACATTATTTCCATGACACAAATGCAAAAATGATGATTTGGAAATTTTATGCAAAACTGGTCATGCATGCACCTATGCGGACACTCAAGTGTCAAATTTTTATGGTCATGTGATGCTAGGGCTCAGGATTCATTTGACTCTATTTTAAATCAACCCAATGTTTCCAAAATATGCTCTTTTATCCATTTGTGCATTCATCCGAGTCCATTTTGAGCGTCCGGGGAAATTTTCACAGCATTCACCCTTCAAGTGTATACACATTTTTAAAAACTAGTTATGATAAGTGATTTTTTCAAAGAAAAGTTGGAAGTCATCTCTTTTCAAAAGCATATCGGTTTTTCAGCTAAATAATTTATTTTTCTTTTCCTTTTTTATCATTTGTTTATTTCTTTTTCTTGTTTGTTTTTTTGTTTTTTTTTCATGAGGTATTTTGCTACCTAAACATGTGTATATTTTTGTGAGGTATTTTTGCTATATACACGCATATCCAAGGTATCTTGCTACCTAAACATACCTATATATGTTTTGTAAGGTATTTTTGCTATATACATGCATATCCAAGGTATCTTTCTACCTAAACATACATATATATTTTTTGTGAAGTATTTTTTTGTTTACATACATGCATATCTAAGGCATTTTCACTACCTAAACATACATATATATATTTTGTGAGGTATGACTACCTTCCGAGCTTGCACTTGTTTTATTTAAATTCCCAGGATCATGAGCAACTAGGTGCGTCCTACTATAAAAAGTGATCAAATAACAAGCATAGATTCAAAAGGTACTAGGTTGCCTCCTAGTAGCGCTTCTTTAACGTCTTGAGCTGGACGCCTTATGACTTGTCGGTCACTGACCTAGTACTTTGCTTACCTTTGGCTTTGGACTTGGTCGCCTATTGGTCGGCCATGTGGTGTAGGCAATACTCAAACCTTTTTGTGGATGAGCAGAGGTGAACTCTAGAGGTGATGGCAGTGCGTCTGTTGCCCGCTGCCGGCCATCGCCAGGCTGCTGTGGTGTTTCGCCCTGCGCCTGCCTGGAGACGCAGAACTTCTTGATGAAAGCTCGATTGGTAGGGGGGACCTGATGACCTTGCTGGGGGCGACAGGCACTCCCTAGAACTGACAGAGACCCGTATTTAGAGCTGGCAACTCCAAGACCCTGTTGGCCTTCTTTGGGTCCACTAGGTGTCTTGCGGGCACAATCCCTGCAAACAATAGATGACATCAGAAATCAGTTGGGGGAGGTGCATACTTACCTATGCCACGACGACATGAACTTGCTGGGGGGAACGGGCGCCCTGTAGGGCCGACAGAGGCCCGTAACCAGAGCTGGAAACCCCAGGGCCCTGTTGGACTTCTTCAGGTCCACTGGGTGTCTTGTGGGCATGATCCCAACAAACAATAGATGGTATCAGAAATCAGTTGAACCATATGCATACTTACCCATGTCGGGACGACACAGACCAACTGATACTTTTGCAGGGGGAGATTGGCATTGCGGTCGCTGGGCAGAATGTTGCTAAGTAGCAATGTCATCTATATCTGTGTAAGAGTGGTCATGTTGGTGCGCATGATCCGCACTCGTCTCTTTGCAGCGGCACGGGTGAAATCTTGCCCCGGTATGCATAGTAGCTGTGTGATAGCCTCCCTCTCTGGTTGTGCTCGCACAGTTGGCCGTCCTCCAATATCAGGGGGTGGCCCAGGAACCGTTAAAAGGAAACTACTGGTCCCTTAACCGGGAGTGCAAGTCTTGGTTAAGCATTTAAGGATAGAGGACCTTAAATTCTCTTAAGGTGCGGATGTGGAGCACACTGAAAATGAGGACACGTAGCCCTCTAAAGGTGAGGGCGTGCAACCCTCTCAAGGCGAGGATGAATAGTCCTCTGGAGGTGAGGGCGTGTAGTCCTCTCAAGGTGAGGGCGTGCAGCCCTCTGTTGGCGAGGACTTGTAGTCCTCTAAAGGTGAAGGCGTGTAGCCCTCTGTTGGCGAGGACATGTAGTCATCTAAAGGTGAGGGCGTGTAGCCCTACGAAGGTGAGGACATGCAGTCCTCTGACGGCGAGGGCGTGTAGCCCTCTGAAGGTGAGGACGTGTGGTCCTCTAAAGGTGAGGGCGTGTAGCCCTACGAAGGTGAGGACATGTAGTCCTCTGAAGGTGAGGGTAACTAGTACCCAAGGCAAGGGCGAGTAGCCCTCTCAAGGCGAGGACGTGTAGTCCTCTGGAGGTGAGGGCGTGCAGCCCTCTGATGGTGAGGACATGTAGTCCTCTCAAGGCGAGGACATGTAGTCCTCTGGAGGTGAGGGCGTGCAGCCCTCTGATGGTGAGGACATGTAGTCCTCTCAAGGCGAGGACGTTTAGTCCTCTCAAGGTGAGGACGTGCAGTCCTCTGAAGGCGAGGATGTGTAGTCCTCTAAAGGTGAGGGCATGTAGCCCTACGAAGGTGAGGACATGTAGTCCTCTGAAGGTGAGGGTAACTAGTACCCAAGGCGAGGGCGGGTAGCCCTCTCAAGGCGAGAACGTGTAGTCCTCTGGAGGTGAGGGCGTGCAGCCCTCTGATGGTGAGGACATGTAGTCCTCTCAAGGCGAGGACGTGTAGTCCTCTCAAGGCGAGGACGTGTAGTCCTCTCAAGGTGAGGACGTGGAGTCCTCTGAAGGCGAGGATGTGTAGTCCTCTAAAGGTGAGGGCGTGCAGCCCTCTGTTGGCGAGGACGTGTAGTCCTCTAAAGGTGAGGGCGTGTAGCCCTACGTTGGCGAGGACGTGTAGTCCTCTCAAGGTGAGGGCGTGCAGCCCTCTGTTGGCGAGGACGTGTAGTCCTCTAAAGGTGAGGGCGTGTAGCCCTACGAAGGTGAGGACATGCAGTCCTCTGATGGCGAGGGCGTGTAACCCTCTGAAGGTGAGGACATGCAGTCCTCTGATGGCGAGGGCGTGTAGCCCTCTGAAGGTGAGGACACGCAGTCCTCTGATGGCGAGGGCGTGTAGCCCTCTGAAGGTGAGGACATGCAGTCCTCTGAAAGTGAGGACACACAGTCCTCTTAAGGTGAGGGCGTGCAGCCCTCTGTTGGCGAGGAGTGTAGTCCTCTGAAGACCAGGGTACTAGTACCCGAGGGTCCATCCTTATGAGAAAGAAAGAGATCGACTCATCGAGAGAGCCGGTCATCCCAAATTCAAAAGATTTGGACATTTAGATGTAGGGAATCTATGTAGTTAACATGATTTTGAGGGATGCAAATGCATGCAACCTTTGTTGTGAAATTTGGGTAAATGCGGACTTTATATGAAACAATGCAATGTAATGGAAAGTTGTACAATGTTCATGGCATTCTTTCCCTATTTTGTGATTTTGATTTTGATTTGATTTTTTTTTTTTTTGGAAAACACAGATTGACTGCCCTTTTGAAAAAGGTGATAATTCATGCAACCTCATCCTATCTTTTTGCAAATCTCTCCGGGAACTCCCTCAGAGTGTATGTTCTTTTTGATTTAGTCACTTGACCATTTTGGAGTGACGACAATGGAGTCGTTTGATGTTTAATCAATCCATTGAAATCCTAGGGTTTGTCCCCTTTTTTTTGTTAAAAACATCGATGGGTGAGAACTTTTGATCGGCCCCTATGTTCACTTGAGGCTCATGCACGGTGCCCCTCATTGCCCCAGTGTAAGGCTTTGAGGTACCAATCGTTGTCTTTCGTCATGACCTTGTAGCTGGGAACCTATTGAGTGAGAACTTCTAATCTGCCCCTAGGTTCGTTTGAGGTTTATGCATGGGGCCTTTCATTGCCCCAGTGTAGGGCTTAGAGGTACCAATTGTTGTCTTGTTTTCACAACCTCGTAGTGAGGAAGAATGAAAGACGCAATTGATTCTTGCAAAAAGAATTTTCCAAGGACGAGAAATAGTTGAAGGATTTTTCAGCTGATGGATTAAGTCAAATGACTCCTATGTAGAAGCAAGATGTTTTGATGTCTTGATGATGCTAAAGGATCAAGTGCTTCTAAGTTTTATTCAAGACAAGAATCCAAGAAAGTCAAGATATATGATCAAGTTGATTTCTAGAATCTTTTGGAAGAAGTTTCCAAATTGAAAAAACAAAAGGTTTGACCAAAGAATTCTATCATTTCAAATTGAGATTTGCTCTCCGGTAATCGATTACCAGTAGCTGAAAATGTTTATAACAGTCACTAGAAATTTGAATTCAAAATTTATAATGTGTAATCGATTACACATGGATGATAATTGATTACCAGCAATTTATTCAAATTTTAAAGCCTGTGATCTATTACACAAGTCTTGTAATCGATTACCAGAGGAGATTTTCAGAAAATAATTTCCAAGAGTCACATCTATTCAAATGGTTTATGAATGGCCATCAAAGGTGACTTGGAAACACGAATTTAAAGAGAGTTTTCATTGCCCACAAAGTTTTTCCTTTCAAAAGATTAAGAGTTTTTCTGAACTGAACTGTCTTATCCTCTCAAAAAGATTCCTTGGTCAACCACTTGCATATTCAATAAGGAATTTTGATTGGTCTTCATTGTACAATCTATCCCTTTTAAGAGAGATTTCTTCTTCTCTTCTTCTTACTTCTGAAAAGGGATTAAGAGAATGAGAGTCTCTTATTGTAGAGGATTCTTGAACACAAGGGAAGGGTTGTCCTTGTGTGGTTTAGACTTTGTAAAAGGAGTTTTACAAAGAGAGTGGAAAATCTCAAGTGGGTTTCTTGAGGACTGGACGTAGGCGCGGGAAGTGGCCGAACCAGTATAAATCAAGTTTGCATTCCTCTCTTCCTTTAAACTTCTTTTATTGCTATTTATCTTTTGCTTTAAAGAAGTTTATTTTGATTTGTCTTTTGAGTAATTCATGTTAAGGGTGCATTGTTAATCCAAAAAGAAAGAGTGATAGTTCAATTGGGGAATAGTCTTTGCATCTTAATTCAACCCCCCTTTTTCTTAAGGTAACTGAGGCCATTTGTCCAACATCCTATTCTTGACAACTCGCTTCTCTAAGAAGACAAACTTTCTGGAATGATAAAATGAAGTCACATGAACGTCTATATTTTTACTTGAAAACATAGTCAATCAAATGCCTTTTTATTTTTTTTTTATTTTGAAACTTATTTTTTTATTTTGAAACTTATTTGTTTTGAACTTTACTCGTTGTTTTACGGCACCCCCACCAACGTGCAAGACGAGTAATCTCTGATTGAACAGTCTTGGAAGTCAACACTCAGGAGCGCAGGTCGCTTGAGCAAATAGACCAATGGCTTGCACCCACATTCCGGTGAAAGTTGAATAAGCAAACATGCGTTTGTGAGAGGATGAGGGACAAGGATGTCCATTTTATCCATATCATTTAGCATTGTAACTGTGGTTTATAATAATGGCATAAACTTGAAAATCCTGATGAGTCATAACAACAGCTTCCAGAATTGCCCCATGTATGGTGTTGCTTGTCAATGTTATGATTCAACAAGCGATTCTCCTCAAATTTCAGCCAGCCCGTATCAATTAGACTTCACACTTTATGCTTCGGGGTCATACAATGCTCAATGGAATGCCCCAGGGCTCCTCCACGATAAGCACACGTTGCGTTCGAGACGTATCCTCAGAAAAATGGAGGTTGAGGAACCTTGGTTGGGGTTATGGCTACCATTGAATTATTGAGTGGATATGGGATCAAGTTTAGCATATGACAACGGAATTTGGGGTGAACCCTACAGGCTTTTTGCTGCAAAATTCCTTTTTGTTGGTGTTTTTTTGGTTTGTGCTAAAGGTGGTCTTCGTCATTGGAAGTGCGGTAGACAGGCTTTGTGGTTGATTTAGGGATGGCCTTTGTGGATAACTGGGTGGTGGGTAAGGAGGAGGTTTGTTATTGACTGAGTAATGACATTGTTGGGTTTGGTGGGAAACTTGGCCGTATAGGAATGGTAGTCACAGCATGGGTTTCTCCCTCTTTCTCACCCTCTTCATTTGCCCCAGTTTTCTCAGTCGTCCTAGTAGGATGATCAAATTTGCCTCTTTTCGGACCCACATCGATCCTTTCACTGGCGAAGACCAAATCCGCAAAGCTTTGAGGGTGCGTAGCCCACCATCTTTTCATAGTAGAGTATCGATAATGTGTCTACCATCACGATCATCGTCTCCCTTTCCATCATTGGGGGTACCACCTGGGCCGCCAGATCCCTCCACCTTTTGGGCGTGTTCTTTGAAAGATCCGTCCCCCTTTTTGCAAATGTTCTGTAGTTGCATCCTATCCGGAACCATATCAAAATTGTACTGATACTGCCTAACAAAGGCAACCATTAGGTCCTTCCAAGAATGGACTCGGGAAGATTCCAAGTTAGTGTACCAGGTAACAGCTACCCCAGTAAGACTTTCTTGGAAGGAATGTATTAGCAATTCCTCATCTTTTGCGTATTCCCCCATCTTCTGACAATACATCTTTAGATGGTTCTTGGGACAAGTAGTCCCCTTGTACTTGTCAAGGTCCAGCACCTTGAACTTGGGAGGGGTGATGATATTGGGTTCTAGGAACAACTCTTTTAGGTTAGCAAAGGCATAATCTTCACCTCCTTCAATGGCCCTGAGCCTTTCCTCTAGATGATCCAACTTTCCCATTTCTGCCATAGCATGAGGGTTTTTACTTGTCGTGGAATGCAAGAGGTGTAGTTATGGGTGATACTGAGGGCCTTCCAAAGGGTTTTGTAGGGGTATACCACCAACTGCTTGCCCTTCCGTGGCATATCCGAGGCAAGGCTCAAAGTCGGCTAGATTGTGGTGGGGAATTTCATGTGTCCCCCCCACGGTTTAAGAGACATTTGCATGATCAGTTTGGGGTTGTTGGCTCTCAATGGGTATAGGAGTGGAGTTATTGACATTCTTATTGGGAGTGTACGCCACTTTGGGTGGCGTATAGTTGAGAGGCAAGCCATATGGCGGGAAGGCGTGCTCGTTTGAATTTGTACATTATGGGGGCTGCCCGTACTTCCCAAATCTTTGCCTACCATATCTGAGGTTGGATGATTCATTTGGTTGATGCCGGATGGGGACATCAGGTTCACCTTAGCAACAACGCTGGTAGCGGCAATTGCAACCGCATTGGCTTCCATTATCTTCTTCACGCTCATCATGGCCTCCATCATTGTGGCCATTTTCTCTTTAATGGCCTCCATGTCGGCCTTCATCTTCTCTTGTATCTCCTCTACTTCACCCATTACTCTAGCTCTAGCACAAGTTCGGTGAGGACGCCGTAAAGCATGTTTTTTTTTTTGATAACAATGATTAAGTTCATTTTATTTTATTTTATTTTATTTTTCAAGGAAAGAATGCAATGAGCAATGCAACCAATGAAAAGCATGGATGTATGCGAATGATGTACAGTTGAAGATTGCGAATTTTTACGCAGGGTATGGGGTTGAATCAATTTAGATTTTCAACATGGTCCATGACATCTTTGTCAAGGTGAAACTGGAAGTAACAAGGACATCAACAATCCTAAATATGTTTGGCAGTAGACGAAGCAGTGATGTGACTCGATTCATCTTTTGCCCCAATTTTGCAAGACGGTTACTTCCATATTTTGACTTGATGAACCTTTTTATAAAAGCATGAGCTTGGTTCAACCCTATAATCCAAGGAATGGCAATTCTGATCGCCAATACTTCAACAACATCTCATAGGGATGAATGACTCGGGCATACTTTAAGCTATGCATGGAAAATGTAATTATGAAATTGAGATGCCCGAAGAAACACCATTTCCTAGTTAACCATGCATTAGGTACCATGTTCAATTATTTTGTTTTGTTGTTGTGTGTTTTTTTTTTTTTTTAGAAATGGGTTTATGATCCCAACATGATTGGCTCATGGTGCCTAACACATGCAACTAAGAATGTAGTGTGAAGTTTCACGCTTCCCTTTTTTGTTTTTGTAGAGGAAAACACAAGGATGAGCAAACATGAAAACAAATGGTATGCAATTTTGCAGATCAAAAAGTTTGTTGAACGCATATGCATGATGATGCCATGACTCATGCAAAATGTGAGGCTGGAATATGATAACGGACAAATGCAGGAACGATATGTTCATTATGATGTTATGAAGAGATGCTTATGCGATGCATGATATGAATGCATTTTACGGACACGAGAGCCCGGAAAATTATCTCTTCTTACTTGCGCATTTGGGGGCGCAGTGCCCCATGTGTACAATTAAGAAGGTGATATGGACCTTCCGGCTTCCTGTGACAAAGGACGAGACCAACATACAATGCATGCTAGAGATAAAATGTGGGAGTGACTTGATTCGCACTGATTTTTGGAGTAAAAACGTGGGATAAACTCATTTTTTTCAAAAAGTTATAACTAGTCAAGATCTGAGCGACAATACAAACTTCCTAGCGGTTTCTAATCATATGGTCCATTAAGTCTATCATATGCTGACAATAGCTGAGAAGTCCGTGGATCTCCTCGGGGGCGGAGTAGGTGTCCGCCACTGCTTTGGCCTTGGCTAGCAATGGGGGAAGTTCTTGACTCCTGTTCAAAGTAAGAGCAAATCGGTCCGTCCACATTGTTGCCTCTTGGTGCAATGAATCAATTACCCTTTCCCTTGCTTCCCTTTCTGCTGATATCTTGGCGTACTCATCCTCTAGCCTTTGCTCGTGAGTCGCCGCTAGATTTAGCTTCTCTTTGCACTTATCGATGATGGCCCACATATTCCCTTCAGTCTCGCTTAACTGTTGGGACAAATTTCTTTTCGACCTAAGGCAAACCTTTAGCTCGTCCTTCAAGATCATGCCTTTGACCCGTGATGATTCCTTTCACCTCTTCGGAGCTTGAGCTCACTATTGCTGCCCTATAAAGCCCCTCAAAACTTTGCTTTGGTCGTGTTCTTCCTTTCGGGCCTTCTTGGTTTCTCATTCCAAGGCTTCATCGGTGGCCATATTGACATCCCTTAGTTCATCATACTCTTTTCAGACTTTGATGGCTATGGACTTGAACTTCTCTTCGACTACCCAGGCTCTTTCAAGCTCTGCCTTTAGGGCTTGTACCTCATCACTTTCTTCCGAAGCTTTAACCTCATCGTCTCTCACAGTCTTTAGATTTGGGAGCCAATCCAGTCCTTGTGTTCAGACTCTCAGCCACTTATGATAGCCGCCGATGATCCCATTACTGCTTCCCCTAAGCTCTCTGTCCTTTCTTCACGCCGCATCCCATGCCTTGCGAACTCCTTGGAGTACCCTCGCGTTGTGGTCACTGAAACCTCGTGCGATGAAAGGCGTGATGCTTTCGTCTAATGGCACTCCTCTCATGGGACATCCTTCGCATGAAGATAGAATCCTGATTCTTCCTTCCTTCTAGCGAGGGAACCATTTAACAGACGCCCCTCCATGCTAGCCAAGAGTTGGTGCACAACAAACAATTCTTGCGCCGCTTTTATCACATCCCCGGTCGAACGTGTCATACATGGCCAAAATGGCGACTACCGGACTTTCCTTGCCATGATGAAAGGCGAGGAAAGCGTCAATCGCTGCTAGGTCCACTAACCCTTCCATATTCGGAAAGAGGACAACTCCAAAGATCAAAAGCGCCAAGATGTCAATAAAAGAAAGCCCATTCGCCTTGATTTGCCAAGGCCTTTGCCCTTTCCTCCAAACACTTCCTTGGTACTCCGACTACCCCATTCCTGTTTTGCTTTACACGGTCCAACTCTTGTGCTGAGATTTTCACCACCTTGGCAACTCTTGTCGTGGAGGGATAGAACCCAAAGAAAAGATATGGCTTCCTTCCTCCCAGTGGGCATCCCAGGATTTCTTCAAACTCTTTCACAGTCGGCACTAGCTGGAAGTCCTCAAATGTGAAGCACCTTAGGGGCTGGTCATAATACTGGGAAAGGGATGCAATCGGTTCCATGGAGACTTCTACCCTAGCTAGGTCCCAAATCTTACCATAGGCTTTGCGGAAGGCTTGCCATTGAAGTTGACCCATTAATTGCCCCAACTTTCGTAAACTGGTGACCTCTAAGCTCTTGATTTTGACTTGATAGAACCTCTTTTTAAGCGAAGGCTTTTGACTTGATCCCATGTTTTACTAAAGTGAAATAAAATCTAGTGCGAAACAAAACTCCTACATCTATTATGGGTGGAATGGATGAATGCATGAAGAAATGCATATGACACAGATGCAATTTACGAATACGGGAGCCCGAGAAATTGTTTCCTTCTTGGATACAACGTTTGGGCAGCATGGCACCCAACGTATGTGTTTTAAGAAGGCGACACGGACCCTCCGTCGGTTTGCTAAAGTGAGGGGATCAAAGACGAAACCCACGCATGATGCATATGCGAAAGGCACAACACGGGGATGTACATAGTACGACAATATTCACAAACAAATATAAGCAAAAGGGTATATGATACTTATGCATGGCAGTGTGAAAAATGGCACGCAGCGTGTTTGCTCCGTGCCCCTATTTAAGGGACCTATAAGGGAGAAAGCTAACTAGGCTTTTAGTGATAACCCCCAAGGTAGTCATATCTCTCTTGATGGTTTCTAGAGGTATCATCCCATTCGAAGAACATACTGCAGCAGTAGGGACTACTAGCAACAATATGTTTTCAAAGAGAAAAACTCTAGATGAGGGTTCACTGTAATCAAGCAAGTCGGAGACCTAGCATGATCACGGATTCACCTCCACTCCTTATGTTCCCACGAACCCGGGTATAGGGCCCTTTTTCAACTCACCGTGTGTGCAAATAGTGTTAGTGTTTGTGTGCATCAAATGAATAAATATTTACCTCATGCATACAAAAAAAATGCACTAAAAGCATCAAAGAGTTATATATACAAGAACATAATAAGGGGAAGCCAACAAAGGAGTAAGTCATGGCAAAATTTGCACAAGATTAAATGGCCTAACTCTCTAAAAACAGTCCCCAGTGGAGTCGCCAACTGTCGCAACCTACCCTTCGGCGGGAGGGCGACGCGTGACTCGCGGGATGCGTGTTCCACGAAAGGAATACGCGCGGAGTCGCCACCAACGTTTATTTGAGGAAAACGTCGGAAAAACCGGAAAAGACGCGATCTACGAACTTTTAAGTGAAAGGTTCGGGAGTTGTATTTACGCGCGGGGAAGGTATTAGCACCCCACACGTCCGTCACAAGGGACGACAGCCTTTAATCGAATGTGCAAACATGACTTTGATTTTTACGTCCGTTTTTTATTTGAACAAAAGGTCATTTAAGGTGTTGGACCATTGAACGGTCTTTTGATTTTGAAAGGAGAGAAACGTTAAGGCATTGGACCATTAACGATCTCTTGTTTTTGAAAGAAGAGAAACGTTAAGGCATTTGGACCATTAACGATCTCTTGGGGTGGTCGACAAAAGCGGGGCTTTTGCTCCTACGTATCCTCAATTGCGATGAGGAAATCAGACCTACGTAGTTCTTGCAAAAGCGGTAAAGTCACATGTTGATTTTATGCTTTTGAACGGTCCATGTTAACCGATAAAAGCAAAGAGGACCGTTTAAGGCATTGGACCTTAAAATGGTTTTTAGTGATTTTTCGGAAAAAAACTTGATTTGTGAGTTGATTTTAGTCTTAGTTTCACTTTGGTTATTAATCAATTCATTCAAGGAAACTTCCAAAGAAAAACGTCCGATTGATTTTTTTTATTATTTTATTCAAAGATATTTTGATTATTTTATTATTATTTTTCAAGATATTTTGATTATTTTATTATTATTTTACTTTTTTTGGTTTAACCGAGGTTATAGCGTGAACGATCGGTTAGATTTCGTTTTAAAAGTGATTAAATGAGATTACAACACAAATGATCGGTTGAAATTCATTTTATCATTTATTAGGTGAGAAAACGGCTTAAATAAATGGTAAAAGCGCGTTAAAGACAGAAGAAAAGAAATCGAAAATGAACGAAATTAAAGTGAAAGTACACAAAACAAGAAATGAATTGAAAGTCTCGGATTCGAAAACTTACCCGTTGAAGAACGAAGAACGAACGAAGAACGGATGAAGAACGGTGAAGAACGACGAAGAACGATGAAGAATTTCCACATAATCGCTTACGGAAGCGTTACGGAAGTACTTCGACTTGATTTTTCTTCACGAAAACGTGTTTTTTTGCCCAAAATAGCCGAAATGCATAGCCAAAGGGGTCTTGAACATTTTGAAACAGCTCCCCCCTCCCCTATTTATAGAAAAAAAGGGAGGTGCTTGCCGCCCAAAGACTTAATGAAGAAGATTTCTAAGCGCACCCGAATTACTAAGTTCACCCCCCTTTTCGTATTTTACGGAAAAGTTACGGAAGCCTTACGGAACTGTTTTCGAATTTGATTTTCATCTTTTTTCTCTTCCCTTTCACCAATGTTAAGTGGAATATGCTTACCCAAGGTTGTCGGAAATTTTACGGAAGTATTACGGAAGCCGCGGAAGCCCCGAAAACCATTTTTCAAAAATGTGGAGGAGCTTGCCGCCCAGTTGCTTCCTCCTTAAGCAACCCAACTTCCAAAATGTTCTGGAAGGCCTAGATTTGAATTGCTGTTTACACCCCTATCTTGATAAGTTCACCCCCTTACCTTTTTTGGTGATTCTTTTTTCGTAAAGTTACGGAAACTTACGAATCTCGTAACGATACTTGTTTTCTTTCCGTAATGTTACGGAACCTTGCGGATTACATAATCATCCCCTTTTTGACTTACGGAATGTTACGGAATCTCACTTAATTATGCAACGATGCTTCCATTTGATTTCCGGTGTGTCACGGAAACTTACGGATTGTGCATCAATATTTTTTGGTTTTCCGGCATGTCCTGGAATTTCACAAATTGCCTAATGATGGGTGCCAAGCACCTCACAAGGACCAAAGAAAGGTCGCATGTCATCAAGCAAAGGTCCCCGAACGAAATTAGGGTATGACACATTGTAAAGGGTTTGAAGAAGTTAAAATATATGGGGAGCATTTTACTGATGTTCCACTACTTGATGAAGAGCGACCAAAAGGGAAGGGGAAAATTTCAAGTTATCTGATGTTGAAGTTGTTAGTATTGCTAATGTTGACGTGAGGTTGTGAAAGAAGATGATGTACAGGTTGGTTAGGGTACTACTAATGGTAGTGATAAAGGGACTGATGATGATAATGATAAGGGTACTGATGATTATAGTGATAAGGGGATTAAGGATTGTTTTGCTAATGGTTGTGATAAGGGGACTACTAATGTTAATGATAAGGGTAAGGCTAAGGTTACTGCTAAGGTTAATTATAAGGGTACTACTAAGGGTATTGGTCAGGGTACTGGTGAGGTGGTTGATGGTGAAGATAGTGAATATGATGCTTATGAGGCTAAAGAAGAAAGTAACAGTGAATACACATCATTGGATGACAGTGACTATGAAGAAGATTGGGACTAGACTTCTCTATTAGATCCATAAACCTTTGCTCCAAATCATCCCCCTCCTCCATCAATGATGAAGATGAATATAAAAAAACAAGGGATATTGATGCACTCTATTCTAGTAATGAAGAACCAGCAACAACAGATGATTTTGAAGATAAGGATGGTGAAATCGATGAATTGGACACACCACCAGGTAGTGAGGATGAAGAGATTTCTAAGGTCAAATTCCTAAAGTTTTGACAACCTGATGATGATGCTAAGATATCTTTTTGAGCCTAGGCTAATATTCAATACCAAGAAAGAAAATACTTATGCAGTAAAATCCTTTGCAATGATGCAGAAGAAAAATTTGAAGATTAAGCAAAATGACAAGAAAATAGTTGTTGTAAGATGTGACCCAGGGTGTCCATTTAGGCTAACGGCTAGTAAGTCAAACCAGAAGACTTCTTGGCAGGTTGTAACCTTCAAGAATGAACACACCTATCATAGGATTGCCAGAAATAGATAGGCTAAAATTGAATGGTTGAGTAATAAGTTCATGGGACTTTTAAAACTTACGCTAGACATGAAGACAAAAGCTCTTATTGCTTATGTACGGGACACATGGGGTAGCAAGATGAGTCTAGACCAAACTTACAGAGCTATGTGCAAGGCAATTAAAAAGCTACAATGTGCATCAAAAAATCAATACATTCACCTAAGAAATTATGGTGATGAGTTGTTAAGGAAAAGCAAAAACAACATTGTAGTAATGAAGTCTGACTTGATTGACATGGGACCTGTGTTTGAGAGAATATATATTTGTCTTAAGGCTTGCAAGGCTACATTTGTCACTACTTGTAGACCTTTAATTGGATTGAATGGATGCTTTTTAAAAGAAGATTTTGGTGGTCATCTTTTGATAGCTATTGGGAAGGATGCAAACAATCAAATGACTCTTGTGGCATATGCAGTAGTGGAGGCTAAAACTATTTATTCATGGCCTTGGTTTATTCATTTCTTGCCGTCGAACCACCACATAGAGAGGAACACTTTAATCAGAGCAAAATCCTTAGAATCCACCTCAAGGATTTGGTGGAGAACAAACTTCCAATCCTTTCTTTCGTAGTTTCTCTGAGGTAATCTTGACTTATATGCATTTCTCCCAGTTAGTTTGAGCTTCTCTTAGTGTCTCTTGTGTTTTGGGTACCGCAATAGACTATTTTTACACTCCATTTGACAAACCC